>NW_007246614.1:990345-1067169 GCF_000164805.1 Carlito syrichta
CGATTGGCGGGAGCCGGAGCCTCCCCGAGGTCGGCGCCCACACCATGGGCTGAGCCCGCCGGCGCCGAGGGAGTTAGTGCGACCCGGCTCGGCGTACACGGGCAAGGTACGCGCGCGGGCACACGCGGGCGCGGATACGCGCGGACACACACGTGCGGGACACGCCCTCCCCGACGGCGGCGCTCACTTCTCGGTAAGTCCCGAGCCCCGCGCGCCCTGCCCGGCTCCGGCGCTGGCGACGGCGGGGATGGGGTGACCCGCGGGGCGCGCTCCGGCCGGGCTCTTCCGAGGGCGCCGGGACAGGTGGGGCGTGCGACGCGGGGAGGGACCACTTGCCAGTGCCCGGGTCTCCGGGAGGCGCGCGCGGTCGGGTGCGAGGGAGTGGAACGGGCACCCGGAAACTGGCAAAGGCCAGGAGAGTAAACCGCGGGGACCTCATCTGGGGCACCAGGCTGGTTATTTGTCCTTGTCTGGAATGGAAATTAGGGTTGAATTAAAGCCGCGCTTGGCTAGAAGTGGAGACCAATTGGGACTTGACTGTCACTGTCCGCTGGATCCTTCGGTGCGTGGAATTACCCTCCGCCGGCGCCCTCCCGAGTGCTCCTAAACGCCTGCAGCGGTTTTCTCTCCCCCTCTCTGTCTCTGTCTGTACAACTTTCCCGCTCCTTAGCCTGCGGCTACTTTTCTGAGTTTCCAGTTTAGCACCTTAAACTTGGCATGTTAAAAAAATGTAGCCGTGTTTTTATCAGCTGGTCTTCGTTTCTGTCTGAGCTCCATCAAAGGCTTATCGCTGTTATGTATTGCGTAGATGTTTTACGAAAGAAAACACATTAGAGGTATTCATTATTTTCTAGGTATAAGACTTAAATGCTGTCATTCATAGCAGACTAAACTGCCCAATAAAATGAATAAACAGTTTCAGTGATGATGTGGATTTAACACAACTCGGTTGATCTGAAGTTAATTTCGTTCATCCTTCAAAAGAACATGATCGCATGTGCCACAGATTTCACACTGTACATGTTTCTGTAGCTTCTGGAGTTCAGAAAATTTTCAACGTGATTAAAAATGCATTTTGTTCTTTTCTGGGTGACATACACAAGACACAGGGAGTATTTACCTTTGGGACTATATTTGAGTGTCTTCCATTCTCTCCAAGTAGACAGGAAGGGAGAACTGTCACATTCCTGGGGTTAACCCTTGCCCTGCCGTTATCCGCCTGGTGCTGGCTCCTGGGCCAGGCCACAGCTCTTAGTTTTCAGCCCTAGAAGGATCAAGCAACCCAAGTTGTATAAAAAAAAAAAAAAAACAACAACCAGATAAATTAATTCACCATGTGTCGCATTATTATTGAGTGAATCCCACCTTTGAAATTACAGTTCTAGCGAAAACAGTATGAGCTATGCAAACTTGGAACTAATATGTAGAGTTTTATAATTCTCAAGAAAGGCGTTAGAAGTGCCATGCACATCACAACTACTATTTGCCGTTTGGTCATCCTAGCTTCGGTTTGTGTCAAGGTTTTTTGGAAATTAGACCAAGCTAGCAGATTTGACATATTTGTTAAAGAATATGTAACTTCAACAGCACTTAAAATTTCAGTCTTTTCTTCTGTAGCACTTCATAATTTCTTCATTTTATTTGAAAAAATTCAGGGTAGACTCATGATACGTTATTTCACATTTATCTATGATTTCATGAGAGGTTATTGGTGATATACTCTGATTTGAATTCTTTAGCTAAAAATTTGAAAATTGGCATTTACCATGGAAGGAATTGTTTGATGGAGCTGCATGCACACTTCTATATGAACATTCCTCCTTCTGCTTTTCATGTTTTGCTTTGGTATTAGAGAAAAATTTTGCTGAATTTTTAACCTTGTAAAATCAGGTATTTTATTTGTGGTAAAACCTAAAATCCCAACGGAATGCCAGATATGTACGTATGAAGTAAGGCATCTCTGAAAGATGTCAAAAGTGATTTTTACCTTGCATGTCTTATACACAAAAAACTTATATTGTGCATCTATTCAATATATCTCATACAGTAAGTAGATAGTAGAAAACTTTCAGCATTCTTGTTTTCTAAAATTAACATTAGCTCTGATTTTTTCCTGTTAGTTATCGTTAAACAAAAAAAAAATGAAAGGGGGGAATTTACTTCTTTCCAAAACAGAGGAGTGAATGTTTCTAAAATCTTTTCCTATTCCTTTGTGGAAAACCTTGGCAGGTCAGCACCAGTCATAGAATCTGGAGTGGTGGGAGACACTGTCATGGTGAATAAATGTCAATGCTGCCTGTTATTTCATAGAATTCTATTTAGGAGTTGTTGACCTGGAGATACCTATGTTTTTAGTGAGGCTTATGGAGAGTGGGAAGTACAGTTTGCTTAAGGTAACTTAAAATCAGAAGTAAGTCGGAAGCAAAATCCCAGCTCTGTGATGCTTCAAGTCATTTCTCAGTTTAAGTTGATAACTGATCTCTCTGAATACTGGTCTCTTTTTGTCACCTCCTTGCTCTGTCAGCCTTTGCTTCTGAGGCAGGGTTTTCCAGAGAAGAGGAGAATGCAAAGGAGTTCTTTTTTCTTTCCCCAATGTGTAAGAATACTTGGGCTTTCCTGGGAAGCATAGTTCTTCACAATACAGCATTTGTTTATGTTCTACACCTTAAATTTGAACCTTAGGAGCAGCATTTGTTTAAAAGAAAAAACTGTCATACAGAGGCATTCAAATATACAATTTTAGAGAATTACAATACTTGGTGGCAGCAGTGTGGGTTGGGGCTTTTTGGGGACTTTGAAAGTCATTGCAGTAATTGGGGATGCTCACATACTGGGTTGACCAGCTGCTGCTCTGCCTTGTTGCTGTTCCTTGCATGATAGCATTCTCCTTGGTATTTTGAGCACCTGTACGGTTAATTAGCTGTATATTATGTATTGTCAATGTATGACTTCTCACATTTATTAATTCAGGGCAGTTATTCTGCAGATAAACAACAGGAGTTTTCAATAGCTGGACTATTAGCCAACTTTTTTTTTTTTAAATAGCCAGAGGAAGAATTTCCCCTTTAACTTTACCTTTTATTTCAAACATTTTAGTATTAAAAAGAGAGAAGATTGACTGCTTTGTGTTTGTAATGTTGCAAATCCAGTGAAGGTAGTGGAGGAGGGTGAGCTAAAATTACTTTGCTAAATTTAAGTGTAAGTAAAATGTAGACAACACCAAGAAATTAAAGGGTGCATCTAAAAATGGAGCTCTGGCTCTAAGTTTTAGATTTAACCTAACTTTTAAGTTCTGCTATTTTTATAGTGGCATGTCATAATCTGGGAGACCCTGATTGCGTATGAGAAACAGTAATTTGACAATGAAAGTAAGGGGTTTGGTTACCTTGACTCAGTGCATTTTTAGAAATGTGTGCAAAGAAAGTTTAGCTATGTGACTTTGTCCTATTCAAAATGGCTATGTGTGAAAACGGAAATATCCCTCAAGGATGTAGAATAGGCCAGTTGAGTTTGTCTGTCACTTTAAAAAAAGTTTTATTATGATCTTAGAGAAGTAGATGTTAGATGGGATCTGGGACAAACCCTTAGCAAGTCTAAAGGTTTTTAAAACCTAGATCTGTATGCCTCCCTTTAAAGCATAACCTATAATTTTAAATTGTTTTGTGGGAATGAGATTTTCATACATGCCTGTGTCTCGTACGTGATTCCTTTTAGGGATAATATTATTACAATCATTATTCTCTCTGCAAAACAAACTCCAGAGTGAAAAAGCCCCTCTCCGATAAATACGAAAGAAAACAGGCACATCTTGGATGACTCTTTAAAAATAAGAAGCCCTCGTTTTCACTTGATTTAAACGTTCAGCAAACGTTTACAAATCTTCATTTAAAAGTGGAGACATGCATTTTCACCTCGGTTTTAAATGCAGGGGAGCAAAGGAGTGAAGGCTTATTTAGTGATGTATCATCATCCTATTTCCATGAAGTGACTCTCTGCTATTGGAAGAAAGATTAATTTTTTTCGTAAATGAGTAGAAATGGTGTGCTATGGATTCTTGGGGCTCACTAAAGTACATAAAACTGGAAAGTAAAAGAAAGACTGCGTTGGAACATGCACACGTTTCTACACACCAAGTGGGAAGGTTGGTGTGCCCACCTTAAGGAAGTATTAGCTTGTGCACACTCAGAAGCTGCATCCTGGAATTGGATTAGCTGGTGTTGTGCATCTTTCCATGTGATCTGAGAAGCACATCAGGCTCTGTCCTCTTTTGGGTGATAAGAGAAACTGTAGATCTTAAGAAGTCTGTTAACTACCTGCTGTTTTAATAGAATTGATTGGAATTGGCAATGGAAAGTGCTTTTCTTTCCTGCTTCACAGATGTGGGTTCCTGACATCCAGGCAGCCCTTAATGACTTGATGGTCCAATAACATGGGACAATTCTGCTGTGTCCCTCACAAGTCCTGCCACTGGGACTTTCTTTTTGTAGAGGCTGCTGCCAGCTTCGGAGCCTGGGGCTCCATGGTTCAGCTCTACCCTCCTCTGACTGGAAGCCCCTTGGGAATATCCCCCTCTTTCATCCACAGACTTGCCCCTTGCCTGCTGCTGGGGCCTCAGCAGGGTCTGCTGTGGGTTCCTCATCATGTGGGGATTGAATGGAAGGGGCTTGGAGAGCAGGGAAGGGAGGGACCCCTGGCATTTGACTTAAGACTGTGTGTGATGGAAACTCCATCCTCCAAGGCAGGCAGATTCTGCAGTACTGCCTGTGATTCGTCCCATTCATCCTAGTCATTAAGTCATTTGGGCAGAACTGGGTACCAGCCTTTACTTAGAACTGTGCTTCTGTTGAAAAGTGGGGTCCAAGTTCTTCTTAACTAGTTTCAGAACTGGACATTGAGATATAATCTGTTGGTAAGTTTGCCCCCCTGGAAAACTACACTTCTTAAAACAGCAACCACTTAACTTTTTTTGTTTTAGTGACAACACTGCTTAGCACTTAAAATCCACACCCTAGGTGGGCTCGGTGGCTCAGCCTGTAATCCTGCACCTTGGGAGGCTGAGGTGAGTGGACTGCCTGAGCCTGCGGGTTTGAGACCAGCCTGGGCAATTTGCTGAGACCTCATCTCTACAATAAATAAAAAAAAAATTAGCCAGGTGTGATAGCGTGTGCCTGTAGTTCCAGCCACTTGGAAGGCTGAGGCGGAAGGATCACCACAGCCCAGCAGGTCGAGGCTGCGGTGGCTGGGAGCGGCCACTGTACTCCAGTCTGGGCGACAGAGTGAGAATCCAACTCAAAAAAAAAAAAAAAATTCCACACTCTAGATTAAAGCATTCCGGGGAGAATTTTGCTTGATTAAATGGCTTCTGTTTGCTATTCTTAGTCAGAGGTAACTTCTTGCACCCAATTAATTTGTGTGAAGCCAAATGTGCCCCATATACGTCACTGAAGATGGAGAAGAGAGGATTGCAAGATGGACTTCCTTGCCATCAAGCTGATTATAAATTCACAATGTATGAAGGGAAATGCTGAACGCTACCACAATGCTGTGCTCTTACAAGGACAGGGCTTGAGATTGGGAAATTTAGGTGCAGGCAAAGCAGGAATTTTAGCAACTTGAGGATTCCTTCCTAGACCCACCTTTATATTCTACTACTAATGCTTGGAATTCTGGAAGCAAGAGTGAATGTGCTTCTCAGGGCTCAGAGACGGGACTGAAAGACGCTGTTATGGGAAACCCCATGGGAGAGGGAGGGGATGACTGTGACATCACTTAGGAAGGGAGAACTTTGGACCCTTGCACGAAGGAGGTGCATTTCAGGATTTTTGTATGGGACATGCATGGATCTAAGCTGAGTATAAATACCAGGCAAAGTTCTTGCTAGTAAAATGAACTGTTTTGAAACAGAAACCACTCACATTTACAATCTCAACATAAAACTTTTTAATTAAATGTGTCAGAGAGCTGAGATTTCTTTTATTAGGAAATGAGGTAAAAACACTTTGAAAAGAAACCAACTGCCAATGGAGGAACGTTCTAAGAAGATTTCATAACGTCGAGTGGATTCTCATTAAAGTTGTATCCAACCTCACGACGCTGATGCGAGCCTGCTGCCAGACTTACAGATCTGGGTCTATAATTGCACAAAGTTTAAGCTTCCCTTGTGCAAGCCTTGCTCTTTTTGCAGGGCAAGATGCGGCAGCAAGAGGACAGAATAAGCAATAGTAGAGGAAAAATGTGCTTCTTCAGTATTGGAAAGCACTTTCCAGTGTATTTGACCCTGGCAGTAAAACTTACTTCCTTACAGGGTTTTAAAATAGAAATAATGACAATAAAGATCAAATCTAGGGAGTATTTCGAGTCTTTTCTGGAGAAGAGATGTTAGATCAGCATTTACCCAAAATTCTGAAACCCTACCCAAAGCCCCTGCTATTAAAACAGAGAGGGGTATTATTGATTGTTACTTGAGGAAGCAAAGTAAAAGGGTTTTACAGATGAAATACTATCAGTTTTGAAGACAAACTCTTATCTTATGATGAAATTGAACTTATTTTTGTAGTTTTCTAAGACATATAAGTATAGGTGATTAAATAGAATGTCCCACAGGGGCAGTTTCTTTTAAATGCTCTATAACCAAATTGTAAAACTAAGGTAAATTACTTCATAAGTATGTATAACACACAGTAAGGGTTATATTTGTTTGTACATTAAAAGCACATTTGTAACATGCATTTAGCATCAATGTAAGCTTCTTTTGCAAAATTAAGCATTAAATCATGTAAAATTTTCTTTACTGATCTTAAGCAACCTGGAAACATATTTCAAAATTAAATGTATGATGGTCCTATTAAGTGAGAACACTGTTCTAAAAGAGATGGGAGCATGAATCAGAGAAGGAGTATTAAGACACAACATATCTAGAGAGTAGAAAACAACTGCACATTTAATGGGACAAGCCAGCACATTCCAATATGGAGCCCGTCTATCCACCTTTCTGGCTCTAGCAGTTAGTGGCATGCTGAATGTTTCTCTTTTCTACTAGTTGTATTTATGGCTTGTAAGCAAAACTACAGCTCTTTTCATTTCAAATAGCTGAGTTTAGTTGAAGAGAGGGAGGTCCACCAATGCAAGAACACTCTGAATGCACTGTCTTTGGGATAAATATCTACAGGTGGACATTAATACAGGACAGGTGGAATACCTGAGAATTCAGGGAATTCTGAGTAGGCAGAGATCAGTGTGAGTCATATTTGGACTCTAAAGGCAGCAAGAAGTGGGAGAGCTTCTCTGGATCATTGGGAAAGTGAGTGCAAGGAAGGGAAGCTAGAACCTGCAGACCTCATGGTGCTATGGCAAGCTGACTTTTCAGTTCTTGTTGCAAGACTCCACGCAAGACCCTAGGTGGAAGCCTTGGAGAGTGCCTCCAAGGAGGTAAAATCTAGAAAGGGGATGGGTACATATGCCATGAAATCTAGAAAAGAGTCATATGTGCATGCCATGGAATTCAGAAAGGGGATGAGTGGGCACACTGCCAAGAGCAGCACCTTTCCTGGGGCCACCTGCTTGAGGCAGACCAGTATGGCAGTGAGTGAGCCCTGGACCATACAGTGATGTAGGGGATGGCTCTAGAGAGCCTCTGCTCATGACCGAGATGGCCCCATGCACTGCGCTTGGTTAGCTGTAGGGTTGCTCTTGCTGTCATTCAGGCCCTTTTTTTTCTTTTCTTTTTTTTTTGAGTTGAAGTCTCACTCTGTCACCCAGACTGGAGTGCAGTGGCCGCTCCCGGCCACCACAGCCTCGACCTGCTGGGCTCCGGCAATCCTTCCGCCTCAGCCTTCCAAGTAGCTGGAACTACAGGTATGCGCTACCATGCCCGGCTGATTTTTTGATTTATTGTAGAGATGAGGTCTTGCTGCCCAGGCGGGTCTCGAACCCGCGGGCTCAGGCAATTCACTCACCTCAGCCTCCCAAAGGTGCGGGATTACAGGCTGAGCCACCGAGCCCGGCTCTTCTTTTTCTTATGGAATCATGGGGGAACTCCAGTTCTAGCCTTAGTGTCAGGAGTGATTGAGCTGAGCATTTGCTGGATTTCATTTTATGGAGCGTGTGTGATGACCCAGCTTCAGCAAGTACATAAATCCCCTGAGGCCTGCCTGGTGGGTGACTGCACACTCAGCTTGAGTTTACGTTCTTTCCCGTTGTTTCTCTTTAGCTTCATCTTTATTGTTTATTTTGCACTGACTTTTGAATTTTAAGCAACTCTATTATATCGCATATATCCTTGCAGACCATGTTAAATCCCTTTTTGGAACAAGGTAGAGTATAAATAAAATAGAATTGTGCAATCAAAAAGCAGTCTAAACCATGCCACAGGAAGATTAGAAAATGCTTCCTGAAGGCCAAGGCATTGGAGCTGTGCCATGATGTTTGTTGTATCTGGGTTGGTCGGGATGGCAGGGCAGTAGCAGGTGGGAGAGGGGGGCAGTCAGGCACTGCTGGTGCTTGGCGTGTTACCTGAGAGTGGTTCACATAGTGCAGATCAAGCCATCTGGGGTTTTAGGGATCAGACTAGACACTGATTTCAGTAACACAAGTGTGAAGTTATAAGGTAGGGAAGAAAGCAATCTTGTAACAGGGATGGGAGAAGTGCGATGTTGTGGAAGGTGGCAGGTGACAGTCACTCCCCAGATGGTGCCACAGAAGACACGTTACCAGTATCAACTTTGCCATAGCTCTTTGCAGGATGTGCTCTTATTGTCTCCATTTTCCAAAATAGCAAAGTGAGGCTCAGGAGTGCTGGTCACCTTGCCTGGAGTTACATCATATTAAGAGCCAGTGTAGAATTGGAACCAGGCAGGCTGACTCTGGGATCCATCCATGGGACCCTGCTGTACAGTCATATTGGTCAGAGTAGAGGGTTCATTGTAGAAGTGACAAGAAAGTCATAGCGGTGCTAGGCAAAGGAAATAGAATGTGAACCTCATGTGTGGTTCTAAATCTTCTAGTAGCCACATTTAAAAAAGACAAAGATAGCCAAGTGTGGTGGCTCATTCCTGTAATCACAGCACTTTGGGAGGCCGAGGTGAGAGGATTGTTTGAGCCCTGGAGTTTGAGACCAACCTGGGCACCATAACAAAACCTCATCTCTACTCTACAAAAAAAAAAAAAAGACAAAGAAATAGGTAGAAATTAATTGTAACACTGCAGTTTATGTACCTCAACATATTCACAGTATTATCATTTCAGAGGTCATCGGTGTGAAAGTAGTAATGAGGTATTTTACTTTTTTTTTTTCTATATGAAGTCTTCAAAAGCCAGTGTGTGGTTTACGTTTATAGCATGTCTCCATCTGGACTGACCACGTTTTTTTCTTTTTTCTTTTTTTGGTAGTGATGGGGTCTCACTATGTTGCCCAGGCTGATCTTGAACTCCTGGCCTCAAGTGATCCTCCTGCTTTGGCCTCCCAAAGAGCTGGGATTACAGGCGTGACCCTGTCCTCTGACCACATTTTGAGGACTCAATATCCATGTGTGGTCAATGGCTATAATATTGGATAGTGCAGGTCTAGGATGTCCTCCTCAGTGGTTTAGATTTAATGTAATGAGAAATCATGAAGTCTGTTATATCATTTGGTCATTGGAGTAGACTTTTTATGAGCATCTGTCTCCATGAGCAAAATCAAAATATCACTGAGGAACCAGATATGATAGCAATAGAAAGTTGAATGGTAGCCTGACATGTTCTGTATTAAATCTGCACCTTTCAAAGTGGAGGGAAACATATATGTATAATTTCCTGTTGAGTCACTTTATGCTTTTAAAGAGCAAAATAAAATATCTACTTTCAGACCAAAGTTTTATATGCCTGGTAACAAATAGTGCTGCTTTTGTTGGAATGCTGCTGTGACAACTTCATGCATAATAGTGTTATTTGAGTATCCTCTATTTAAAGAAAACCCCAGCATGATGACAAATTTCCAATTTTGCATGTTTCTTAAGAATAATGCAGTTTATCACTTTGAAGAACAATGTTCTTAAAGTGCCAGCACCCCACCGACAGAAAGGCCATCAATTAAATGTATTGCTATAGAATTAACCTTTAAGAGGATATGCTCAATTTGACAATGATAGATTGCATGCACCATGGACTTTTCCCTTTTCATGTAATAGCAAAGTCTTATGAAGTCTGTCCACACTGCTCACATGCTATTTGTTATTATCAATGTGCTATGCATCATCGGATAACTTACTCTTTTAACTAGGCTTATTTAAAGTTCAGATTTAATTTATTTTTTTTGCAAAGTAAAAAACTTCACTAGCCGATTCTTACCCATTCACATTTTCCTGAATAAGAAATTTGTTTTTAGCTCCAGTACCTGGCCTCTAGCAAACTCTTTGTCTGCGCTTTCTTGTAGATGCGTTTGTTTTCATTATCACTAGTGCATAATAAGGGAATTTCAGCCTCCTTGTTCTGGTTTATTTTTCCCAGCAGGCAGTAAAAAATAAAACAAAAATGAAAACTATTAAATAAAAGATGTGTGGCTTCTCTCAACTCTAATCACCATATCAAATTTTACATCGAATTTGGCACAATTATTGGCAGCCAAACGGTAAAGGAAGGAATAAGGCAGTTTATTAAAAAGCAAAACCAAACCAAAACATTCAACCCAAGGAACATGGCCATGTGCTCTAGTGTCTACCATATCTGGTTTGCTGAGATGCTTCCTAGTAGGGTCATCTAAGGACAAACAAAAAGTAAGACCTTGTGTACAGCAGGCACTGTGGCTTTCAAATGTAGGCAATGCGTTGGATGTGGTAGTTGAATCTTGTTTGTTCTAACAAGGAACATGGGCCACCAGGTCTGAGCCCTTTAGAGGTAATGGAAATTCTATCCCGAGGCCTCTTACATATCTATGCTGTGAGCTGCATCCAACCATCCCACTTTCCCATGGGAGTACAAATGTAATTTAAAGTCTAAATTATATTTGAGAAGTCTGAAGCACATTAAGACTTCTTAAATAATTCACTTGGGGTTCAGTGAATATAATAGTTCAGTGAATATGTTTAAATATGAGAATGTGTGAGGCAAGTGGTCTAAACACACAATGAATATGAGGCCACGTTGATGTAAGCCACATGCGCTTAAGATCTCGTTGGAAAAAGCGTGTCATCACTGGTAACCGGAACTTTTGACAGGCTGTGTGGCTTGTAGGAAAAGGCTGATATCCAGTTGCTTCTGTGCATGGAGCCCCACAGTTTAGCATATCATTGAGGAAGACCTTTGAGACAGACTGCTACATGCAGTATCATGGTTCATGGGAGCAGCTCTCAGTTGTAGGATGACCAATGTGACCGAGACTCTACCGGGGCTCAGCATATCCCAGACCCCAGTGCATTCCCCATACCAGCTTCTCAGGTTGGGTGCTTACAGGTGTGAAGTAGCCAAAATGTGCTCTTGGAAACTGTTGTATTTGCCTAAGCTTGGATTAATAATGACAAACGTAGAGTTTATTTATTTTTCCTTCAGGCGGAACCATTTTCGTTCTCTATAGGGTTGAGTGGGTGGATTCAGCTACATTATACGTGACAGCCAGTGGAGTCACCTCATAAAGCCATCTAAGCATTGCTAAGCATCACCCTGTTCTTCACCGTCTCTTGGTTCACAGACTTTTCTCCACAGCAGCATCGCCATCCCTTCTGCCGTGGCTGAACTTCCTTCAGTGTTTGGACTTTCACAGTTTTGAAGTGTCAGGGTCTGCAAAGTGGTACCCACAGTCAACACGCACAGGGACTAAAAGAAACAAGCCAACGAGTCTAATGAAATCAGGTTGCAGATCTGAAGGGCTTTTGGAATATCCTGCCCCCGCTTTTGCTGCTGTGTCTGGTTTTCATGGAAATTTGTGTCTGGGAATGAGGGAGAATCGGAGTGAATTTGCTGGAGGCAGGGGCCTGTATTCTTTGGCCCTTGCCATAAGGAGTCAGGACCAGGGAACCCCGGAGGAGGTGAAGGAGGCAGAGACTACAGGAGATTCGATGAGCACCCTGCAGTCTTTATAAGACAGTGGAGATTTTTGCTGACTTCCTGATTTTTGAACATTATTCATAAGTCTGCCCTAATCTTGGATTTGTAGGACAGAAACATACCCCACTTACTGTCCAGGCTCCATAAATTACCCTTTGAGGTTGTCACAAAGTTATTTCTGTATTCTGTAATGCTAGCATACGTAACATCTGAGATCGTGAGTAAAATGACTTAATTTGTTTCTCTAGCAAGGACTCAGACCAGTGCAGGTCGGGATAACGTGCAGGAACATCATGGCCCTGTTTGAAATACAGGTTACCTCTCTAAAAGGTTGGGAATAAATTCTGGTCCAACCCAGATTTTAAAGGATTAAAGAAGAAATGAAAATGAAGATAGAATTAGTTACGTTTGCACTTGCAAAGGAAGTGAGATTAAACACTTACTTTTAGTCTTTGCTCCAAGCAAGTAGAAATAAGAATTGCATATCGTATATTTGAGAAAGTTAAATGCATACTTCCTTTTTGGAATAAGCAAGTCTATTTGTAATAGACTTTGCAAGGCAAAGATTGCTTGCTGCATAGAACACTTAATATGGAATGAAAAAAATGTCCTTAGAAATAGTTCATAGACATTAAAAAGTAGGTTGCTGTTTTTGAATAAGTATAACTATCGCTTCATTTGCGTCAGTGTTAGTTTTTTCTTTCTTTCTTTTTTTTCCTCCCCTTGGTTTTGTTTCTTGTGCTTAACACCCATTGGCTTCTAAAATAGGAAGTAATTTGTATGTGACTTGTTAAAGAATTAAAGTGTGTAACATAACTCTTTCAATTCCTAACTTATATAAATAATTTTGGGGACATCCTAAACAGATCAGAATAAATGCAGACTTAGTATTTATATGTTACCTGAGGCATTGGTGCCCAAACCATCAAAAAGTAGAGATATTTTGTGATGCAGTTACCCTTCGGTTTAAATTAGTGTTTTTCACCCTTTTTCCATGATCAACCTCCTAAAAAACCTTTTCTGATATTTTTTTCCTAATTTCCCTCCCCCATATGATTTTTTTTTTTTTTTTTAGGAAGCAGGATTTTATTGGGAAGACAGAAAAGCTCCCACAGTGGAAGGAGACTCAAGGGGGTTGCCCCCTTCACATGAAAATTTAATACCACAGATATACTGTTTGTCTGTTTAGGTATTTTACATTTTATATTTATATGTATATACATACATGTACACACACATATATGTACACATATGTCTACATTTAGGAATATCTGTGCTTTACATATAAAAAGAATAAGACTTCTTTTTTTTATCTCCTAAGAACCAATTTTAGCCTCCTTGGGAATACATGGCTTAAATACACAAATCTGATGCTTAACTTTGAAAAAAAATGTTTCTGGCTGTTTAAGAGAAAAGATGGTGGATACTGCACTTGGTCTTAGAAAAGACTGAAGGAGGTGAAGAGATTCAAAGTAAGGAAGGCCAGGAGTGCCAGGGACTGTTGTTCTGTCTGTTGTAGTCCTTGTTTAGAATGTGGTGTGAAAACCGATAGCGACAAAAGGCAGATGACAGTTCCCCTGTTGCTCAAAGAAAACCATTTTGCTTGCAAAATCGTTGACCACACACTTCCCACATATGAAAAGTGGACACAGGACTTATCCAAGTTACAGGTAGACACCATCAGATGGTTTGTGAAAGCACCCAGGTGACGAACACTAGTAGGCTAGAGAGAGTTCTGCAGAACACCATGGAGGCCAGTGTCCCCTTGTGTCTTATTCCACTGGAGAGGCTGCCTTCACTTCCCAAACTTCTGCTTGAAGTGTTTTTCCCAGCTGCCTTGGACGTCTGAATGCAGGTCGTGTGGTGTGGCAGATTTGCTGCAGCTGAATCCCATTGAGTCTGATATTTCCCCTCCAGTAAAAATGGAAATATATTTAAAAACAAACAACCAAAAAACGACATGCTGAGTTGAAACCAAAACTCAATCAGAAGAGAAAAACACTTGGGTCAATGTCAAGAGAAACAAAACTGTGCCGGCCCACATTTTTATGAAAATGATCAGCGAATAGTATTTCCATTAAAAGGCATCTGACTCAGAGATGGAGGGCGAGTGTTCTGTGAGGCAGCGTTGAATAACCCACCCACACCCTGTAACTGACAGAATCGCTTAAGCAGAGTTACTAGCAATGACCCAATGAGACTGAAAATAGGGAAAAGTACACAAGAGGAAAAAACAGAGTCTTAGGGAGGGAATGAAGTGTGTGCTGTGAAACCAGAGCAGATCGGTAAGAATCTAACATTGTATTTGAGTTTCCCTTCCTCATCCACGATCCTAAAAAATAGTCTATTTGTCATCTTAAAATGAGTCATGCTTTGGTGAATCCCCTATCTGCTAGGAAAAATTAAATGATAATTAACTTAATTTAGTGTTACCGTGAGTGCAGGAAACACAAAAACGGGAGGTTTGTTTGTTTTTAAATTTTATTTATTTTATTCTTATTTATTTATTTATTTATTTATTTATTTAGAGTTGGAATCTCACTCCGTCACCCAGACTGCCAGACTGGAGTGCAGTGGCACACTCACAACCACCACAGCCTCAACTTGCTGGGCTCAGGCAATCCTTCCCCCTCAGCCTTCCAAGTAACTGAAATCACTGGCGTGTGCCACAATGCCTGGCTAAGATTTATTTATTTATTGCCGAGACAAGGTCTCATCAAGTTGCCCAGGCAGGTCTTGAGCTCCTGGGTTTGAGGCAGTCCTCTCGCCTTTGCTTCCCAAAGTACTGTGATTTCAGGCATGAGCCACTGCTCAGGGTATAGGAAGTGTTATGATGTTTTCTGTTGATGGACTTCTTTTTGGACCAGCACAAGGATATTTGCTTCTATCTGAGAGGTGACATCAAAGAAGTACCTGGCACTGAGCATCTACAAGTCAGCTATGCAGTTCCCAGCTGAGCCTTTTGCTTTCTGTGTCTGTATTTGGAATGTAAAAGGGACATTTTTATTGGTGCTTTTTGTCCTTGTTGTCTGCATTTTAAGAGATGCTTAAATCCAAGCAAATACTGTTTAGTTATAAAAACTCTCTTTTCCTCAGTCTTTCATTCCTTCTTCTTTCCAATTTGTCTTTTGTAAATTTCTTACAGATAGAGTTAGTTTGAGTCAGCAGAGGGGATTCAAAGTCAGAAATTTGAAGATCAAGCAGCAAAACTGACCAAGTACTGTGTCATGATCATATGGAGCACAGATTTGGAAGTTTATGAATGCTTGTCCTTAAGAATCACTAAAAAATACCCCCTCAAAAAATGACTAGTTCCACAATGGATACCATGCTAGAAAAATCACATTGGTGCTTATTTTTTTGGAAACAGGGTCAGATAAGATAATATACAATGTATGCCTGCTTCATTATTTATATTAAACTTATATTAAAAATGATGTATTTGATCTTCTGCAGCCATAGCTCACAATTATTTTGTCCTGTGTTTTCTAGGGAATTCCTTTAGAGCTTAATAATTGGGACTGTTAATTATAAAGTCTAGAAATTTAGAAAACATTGATGATCGTAACCAGCCAGAATCAAAAAAAGTGAATATCAAATACATGTTAGTTTTCTAGGCCATTTCAGAGTTGTTTTATTGCTCGACTCAATTATATTTAATATGATTTTGCGTGGTATTTTTCTCTCAAAATCTTTTTATCGATGTAAATCATGGTGAATAGTCTTGTAAGTATTGTGATGATCTTATCTTTTGAGTCTCAAATTCAGAATAAGTTGACTTTTCTTCTGGCCACACTCAAAGAAGTCGAAGGAGGACTCCAGTAGTACTAAATTTCATCCTACTGCTGATTCTTCAAGTAGAAAAAGACCATGTTACATGCTGATCTCCTTAGGGGTTTCTACAGACCAAGGCACCTGCGGACAGTGTTTGGAAAGACTCCATTTTGCTAAGAAATCACAATCCACTTCATGGAACCCAGGAAAAGTGCTTTTATCACAGGAAACTTTAAATCCCCTCTAAGAAAATAAGTTTAGTAAAAGCAAACATGTCTTCCCTTCTTGTTAAAGAATGTTATAACTAGAGGCTTCTTTTGCAAGGGATACTTCTACTCAGTAACAATATTGTTATTGTGGTTTGCAGAAAGAATTCCATCCTAACAAATGGTACCACCATTTCCAGCAAAGTCCAGAGGCCAGTGATCATTTCTGCTCTGGGCTGTCTAATCTTTTGCCGGCTTGACATCCATTCAGGCCTGCATGTCTTATTCCACAGGGGGTCCAGAGGTGCCCCCTGGAGAAGGGAGAAAGTGAAGACCTCTAGAAAACAGGAGGTCACTAATATTTGTTGAGAGGGGGGAAGAAGAAAGGAGTGAAAAAGTAGGGGACCATCCCTTGGGACCCCCAGCTTTCCATGTTTTGGCAGTGGGTAGCATCTGTGGATGGTCAACTTGGAGTTACCTGCAAAGGACAGAGAGAGTGTCACTCTTGACCCACTTTGCTGGCCAGCACAAGGCTCCAGCCCTTTGTTCTTCTTTTCACATATTTACTTGAAATCTCTGAATTTACAGAAACATGCAATTTAATCATTCTTTACATTGACCAAATGTTACTGGGATGATTTTCATTGGCTTTGCCATTCCTGAAAATGGCAATGAACAGGTGCAGACATACATTAATCATTGGGTTACATCCTCTCTGGGCCTTTGGGGTGTTGTTCCTGTGGGTTGAAATGTGTCAGTAGAGGAACTGAATGAATTAAATGGGTTCTTTTGGGTTTTTTTGAACACCTGAGTTTGTGTGTGTAGTTTGAACACCCATTCAACCATAAGAAAGACTTACCTCTTAAATAGAGGCCAGGCACGAATCCCAGCACTTTGGGAGGCTGAGGCAGGAGGATTGCTTGAGGCCAGGAATTTGAGACTAGACTGGGCAAGATAGTGAGACCCCCCCCTCCCGCCACTAACTCTACAAAACATTTAAAAATTAGCTGGATTTGGTGGTGCAAACCTGTAGTCCCAGCTACTTGGGAGGCTGAGGCTGGAGGATACCTTGAGCCCAGAAATTCCAGGTTGCAGTGAACTATGATCATGCCACTGCACTCCAGCTTGGGCAACAGAGTAAGACCTTGCCTTTAATGAAAGGACAGAGAGGAAAAGGGACAACTGTGTTCTTAGCTCTGATGTGTGGCAGTTTGGAAGAAGGATGAGTTATGCCCTTACTCTGTTCCCTGCAGCCTTGGGCCTGTACTTCCTATAAGTGAGGTTCATGGGGCACATGCAGGCTCACTGGCAATGCTCCGAAAGATATTTTTGTTCCCCTACTTCAGGTTTTAGTACAGTGACTACCAATTAAACAATCCCATGAATCTTCCATTATAGATAGTAAAACCTAATTTTGGATTTCCTGCTTGCTCCAGTGTCCTGCCTGATTGCTACCAGTTGGCGAGAGGCCGGACCTAAGAAGAAGACAGTTCATGCTGCACTGCATGGTAAACTCTTTTCCTTACATATTGGGGATTTGGTCTTAATTCCCTGACTGCTTTTATCTTAAGTTTCAGAAACATCTGAGAATAGCTATTCAGAACTCTGCAGCTTACTTGGTTCCTTTTGGTGGGCAGCTTTGATGCAAGGAAGTAAGGGAAAGGGCCACTGAGCAAGGGGTCGGCATAAAAGTGGGTAAAGCAGAAGACCAAAGCAATTGCTGCTCTTCCATCCCTGTTATGAAGACACAGGGGTGTGCACCCTCTTTTTCCCCCAGCTGAAGAGGAACGGCTTCTTGGGAAAACACATACATGCTTTGAAGATATTTGTTTTTGTTTTTTCTTTATTTTATAGTTATGAACTACAAATGAGTATTTATTACATAAGTAAGTTGCACCCAGGTGCAGTTTGGGCTTCTAGCTGGCCCCCTCTCCTCAATAGTGGACTGGGTACCCGCTGAGTTGCCGTGTTCTCCCTCCTTTAGCAGTGTCCTGCATCTGCCGATCTTACCCTTGTGCTAGTGTGACCATTGATCAGGGCCTGCTTATGAGTGAGAGCATGCGATATTCATTTCTTTGTTTCTGTGAGGGATCACTTAGTATGAAGGCCATGATTTTGTTCTTCGTGGCTGCATAATATGCCATCATGTATGTACCACATTTTCTTTAGCCGGTGCACTTTTGATGGGCATCTGGGTTGGTTCCATGTGTTTGCTATTGTGAACAGTGCTGCAATAAACATGCGTGTGCAGGTGTCCTTTTGGTAGAGTGATTTGTATTCCTCTGAGTATATTCCCAGAAGAGGGAATACTGGATCATACAGAAGCTCAGTTTTTAGTGTTTTGAAGGTATTTGAATCAATGCCTTGTTTTTCTCTTCAGCCACTTAACTCCTTTGACCAGAATGCTTTACTTGGGTTGGAATTTAGGGCATGGGGAGCTATGCTGCTGATTTCATCATTATCTTTCTCATTATCATCAATCCAGTAACTGGTTTCCTGTTATCATTATACTATAACACCACCCTTCTCCATCCCTGGGACATTTGTGAAGGTGAATCTTGAAGGGCAGTGAGAGAGTTTAACGATGTCACAAGGATGTTCTGGGTTTGAGGAAGCCAAACTTTGTTACTCAGAAAGGAAAATGAACTCTATGGGAAAGTTGTTCTTCACCCTGGAGACTTAGAAGGGAGTATTGTGCCTTGAAAAGCCATTGCTGAGAGTTTGGGTGGGTCTTTGCATATGGTTGGACAAGGTGGGGGGGGGGTGAAGTGAAATCTGTACAAAAGTGTTAAAATGTTTAAAACTTTTAAAATTACATCTATAAGGTTTTTGAACTTTACAAAGTGATATCCATAGCACTTCACTCATCATGAGCATACAAATGAACAAAAATATTTAAATTAAATCTTTCTGCACTCAGACATATAGTTGCTGACAGGTGATGCATTTAATTCCAGATAGTAATTATTGTATTATATATATTTTTCCCCAAAGGGGATCATATTATAGGTACACTTTTACAACCTGTTTTGTCTACTTACATGCACATTGTAAATATCTACCCATGTTGATGCTTAATGAAATTTTTTTATGCCACATTGTTTTAAAACTGCCTAGCATCCCATTGTACAACCCTATTATGATAGATTTATCTATCCACTCCCTGTCTGTTGAGTGTTTAGGCCCTTCTAGTTTTTTATATTATAAACCAGGAGTTCTTAATCTTGACCGCAGAATACAGATGTCCAGGCCTCATCCCAGATCAATAAAATGAGGTTCTTTTCGGAGCAGGGCCTAGGAATTAGTATTTTCACACACCTCCAATGTTGAAAATCACTCTACAAACTATGCTGTAGTTTACCAAACTAGGATATGTTCCTTTTTTTTTTTTTTGAGTCAGGATCTCACCTTGTGGCCCAGGCTGGAGTGTGTTGGCTCACTGCAGCCTCAAACTCCTCGGCTCAAATGGTCTTCTCACCCCAACCTCCCAAGTAGGCATATGCCACCGTGTCTGACTAAGGGCTAAGTTGTTTATTTTTTGTAGAGACAAAGTTTCACTATGTTGCCTAGGCTGGTCTTGAACTCCTGGACTCAAGCATTCCTCCCACTTCAGTCTCCCAAAGTGCTTGGATTACAGTGTGAGTCATTGTGCCAGATGGAGGATACATTCTTGAAGGTGAATTTCTGCAATCAGAGATACGTATCCTTAATCCTTTGATATAGACTGCCAGATTACCATTCAGAAGTTGTGTGTGTGTGTTTTAAACTAATTTGTACTTTAAGCTTTAAGGAATTTAAAGGACAAAGGATAACAAAATTTAAATGTACATTTGGAAGAGGTTTGTACAACATCAAATACTTGCACTGATCTGTTTGCCTTTGCTTAGTCTATTTTGTATATAGCATGACTGTGTTACTAAGATAACGCAGGGAAATGTAGTTGGTGCTCCTTTTTCCTCATGGATGCTTTCGTGAGCCCATGGTGTTGGGGGGGGAGAAATACAACAACTTTGATAATGAATGTCTTAGTTTGTTCTGGCTACTATAACAGTGTTATAATAACTATAATACTGTGGACTAAATGGCATATAAACAATAGACACTTAATTCTCATGGCTCTGGAGGTTGAGATGCCCAAGATCAAAGTGCTGGCAGATACAGAGTCTGTGGAGGGCCCATTTCCTGGCTCATAGATGGCACCTTCTTGCCTTGTCCTCACATGGTAGGATGGGTGAAGGAGCTCTCTGGGGGCACTAATCCCATTCATGAGGGCTCCACCCTCAAGACCCAATCACCTCTTAAAGGCCCTACCTCCTAATGCAATCATTTTTGGGTTAGGATTTCCACCTATGAATTTTGGGAGGACACAAGCATGTGTTCCACTGCAATGAAGTGAGACAGTTCCGCATCACTGGGCTTTATACTTTCTCTAGGTTTGTAGTCAATTCTTCAAAAGTTGTCATGCATCCATCCATTCTTCAGTTTATTCACTGTGAATAAACTGAAAAGCCCACAGTCTTTATCACTTTTTTATTTTAGTTGTTATTTTTCTCATAATAATGCATAGCTGTAACAGTCAAATAGTATTTCTGGGCTTATGATAAAAAATAGTAGTGCTCTGGCTGCTGTTTTCCCAGAGAAGCCAGTTTCCCAGAGGTAACTCCTGTCTTCTTCACTGTTTCTATTGTCAACTCATCTCCGTATTTATAAATCATGGGCTCATGCTGCTGTTTTTTTGAGCTTTACATTTGGACACTATCAATTTTCTCCTATGGAAGATGACATTACCTTCCCCCATCTCCTGTTCCTCCATTCTTTTAATGTAGTCAAATAATAATACTGGTTAAATGAATACTCATAACATTGTAAAATCTATGTGAATGTTACTTAGAGCTGAGCCATATAGTATGCTGTGATTGTATTTTTTTTTGATAGACTTAATAACTATCTGCAATTATATCATTACCTTGGTTTTTCTAAATAGTACTTATTAATGAAACTTCCTCAAATTCCCTGGAAGAATCAGCAATACTTCTCAGTGTGACAAAATGAATTTGGTAATCTATCATAGCTTGCATTTTTTTTTGGTAGGGAAGGGTGATATTGCCCAAAGGATCCTTGGATTCTAAGACTGAACTTTCTGCTTTCAGGTGAGTCTGTCCTGGCATCTCTGTCTCCTGGCATCTTGGGATTCTCTTGGTTCTTGTGCTGGAGTCCCTGTCTCGAGGTTATCCTGTCATCTCTATTGTTGGTGCAGTCTCTTATACTGATTATTTGACTGGGCAATCAATGCTTATTAAAAGACATTTCCCTCACAATTTGGAAAGTGAAACTCCGTTGACTCCCAGCTCTTATTGTTGCTGTTGAGAAGCTCAAGATGCTGGACAGTTAGTCCCCTACTTGAACCTTCAAGTTGCAAACTTTCAAAGATGTGAGTATGCATTCACATATCCAGTCATATAAGTTAGTTCATGTGTCTGACATACATCATCATGTGCTAACTGTAGGATTAAAAATGTTTTCTTTTTTTGTGTTTGTTTTTAATGTATTATTTGTGTGAAAAGTATTATAAACCTGTTACAGTACAGTACTGTATAGTCAATTGTGTTAGTTGGGTACCTAGGCTAACTCTGTTGAACTTATGAACAAATTGGACTTATGAGTGGGATCTTGAAACATGTTTGTATGTAGGGGACTTACTGTATTCATTCCTGTTTCTTCTCTGAACATTTTAGGCTTTCCTCTTTCATTTCAGTGTCCTGAAATTTCAGTGATGTGCCTTGGTGAGGGTTTTCTTCCTTTTATTGTGTTGAGTGTTCAGTAAATGTTTTCTGACTGTTCATTCCCTTCAAATGTGGGACTTTTTTGTATTATTTCTTAAATAATTTTTGCTTCCATTAAAAAAAATGTTCTCTTTTTTGGAACTCTTATCTCAGTGTTGAATTTCCTCTCTGATTATTCCTTTTTTTTTGAAGCATCTTTAAATGTTTTTTAAATTGATACATTGTTAACGGTAGATTTTTTTTAAGTTAAAACTTTTTTTTTGCTTCTTGACTTATTTCCTTTTGCTTTAAGTTTTTTCTTTGTGTTTACTGGTTTTTGGCCACGTTTCTCATGTTAGAGGTTTTCCCCAAATGTCTGGAGGACCTTGGATACTGCTCATGTTAAGAACAAGTCACCAGGAAACTGTGCCAGGTGGGGCTTGTTGCCTGGTGGTGTGCTGAGATGGGTATTGGTGCCTGACCATGTCATTGTGAATCCACAGGTGGTTATCTCTGTAGCTTTATCTTTGAGGCTGACTGGTATCTCTTGAGTAGAATCCTTCAGTACTCTGCTGTGGGGAAGGGGTAGGCATGAGGTAAGTTGGTTAGAGCCTGGCTGCTGTGTTCTGAGGGTCAGGAAGGGAGAAGATACTGGGAGTGTATGTCTCATCACTCATTTAATTCTCTTTTTCAGCACAGCGTATGCTTCATGCTTCATGGGCACACTCTGCAGGCTAGGAGTCCTGATTTCTCTGGAGAGGAATCTCAAATTACCTGTTAGGGCACAGGATCAACAGTTCCTGGCTGCAGGGCGGGGATGGGGAAATCAGAGAGAGGGCATGGGAGGGAGAAGGGGCACTTGAATTGCTTCTTAAACCAACTTTTATACACTGGCATGTTTTCAGCCCCATCCCTCAACCTGATCCATCCCCCCGCCACTAAGTACTAAGCCCTGGGATTTCTGAAACTCTTGGAAACTAATTGTGTTTCCCTTAACCGACTCCCTTCCCCTGACACGCAGTGTCCCTACATCAGCTGCTGCTGGCTCATCGGCTTCTCATCTTCCAAACTTTTCAAACATTTCCCCATAAGTATCGTCTCTCCTTCCTTCTGTTCTTATGAATTTCTGCTTCTTGTAATATTATTCTCGACGTGAGCTCATGAGTTCAATCTGCCATCTTTTAACTGGAGCTGTTATGTTTAGAGATAGGATGAGTTGCAAGTGTCTTTTTCTTTACATTTTTTCTTTGTGTTTGTTGGTTTTGATCATTGTTTCTCACATTGGTCATTGTGAGATTGGTCATGTGGGATTCTGTGGATTCTACCATAGACTGCAGCAGCTGTGAGTGGGAAGGGCCAGATCCATACAAAATTATAGGATCATAATAAAGTTGGCATTTATAGATTACTGACTGTGATGGGTTTTAACTGGATTAACACATCACATCCTTACCACAACACAATGGGAGGGTCATCATTATCCCCAACTTACAGATCAAGAACCTGAGGGGTGGAATCATTGAGTGACTTGTTTAGGGTCCCATGGAGAGAGGTGGTTGAGCTGGACACTACACCTGGCTGGCTCATCCAGAGTCAGAAGAGTGTCGTGATCCAGGACCCCTTCCCAGATCTTCTCCCAAAATTTCCAGAGTTGCATGTGCTGCATTTTGCCCCTTTGCTCAGACGTTTGGTTTTCTCCAATATGCCCAGGCAGTTGTGTGATGGGACCTCTTCTCATCTTGAATTTGCTTAGTGAACATTTTTCAGTCTCAGATGTCTTGCTTTTATAATGTAGACCCAAGAAGAAACTTCTCAGCGCAAGTGGGACTCCCTGTTGGAACACACACACGCACGCACACACACACACATGCACACATGCACATGCATATGCACATACGCACAGATAGCCTATGAAGAGACACAATGTACAACCGACAGATTAAAAAGAAAACAAAACGTGTGAAGCACAAGACTGAGTTCCAAACAAATCAAAGAATGCAACAGCAGGTTGATATTACAGTAAGTTAAAAATAAGGACATTATTTTTAAGTCTTTCATCATTGTTAATACTGTTAATGATGCAATTACTCTTTCTTGGGATCCTATAGACAATAGCAGAGTTGTCACAACAACCTTGCAGGATGGACATTTTATCCTCATTTTATATTGAGGAAACTGAAGCTCAGGTATGTCAGTTAACTTTTTTTTTTTTTTTTTGAGTTGGAGTCTCACTCGGTTGCCCAGACTGGAGTGCAGTGGCCGCTCCCGGTCACCGCAGCCTCGCCTGTTGGGCTCCGGCCATCCTTCTGCCTCAGCCTTCCGAGTAGCCGGAATTACAGGCATGAGCTAGCACGCCCTGCTGATTTTTTGATTTATTGTAGAGATGAGGTCTTGCTGCCCAGGCGGGTCTCGAACCTGCGGGCTCAGGCAATTCACTCACCTCAGCTTCCCAAAGGCACGGGATTACAGGTTGAGCCACTGAGCCCCGCAGTTTGCCTCTCTCTTTTTGCTAGTTTGTCTTATTATCTGATGGATGCTTTTGAGTAAACCTTTGCTTCTTTCTAAGGAGGAAAACAGCCTGTGCAGTGTCCAGCTCAGCCCTCTCTCAGAGCCTGGGGCCCAGAATTCAGGTTGAGAGGAATTCATTTTGCCATCAGTCTGTGGGGCCACTGGGATGGAAGGAAGCTCTTTGGATGACATCTTGCAGAGCTGCAGCAACCATGGTGGGAGATAGCCTGGATAGGTTTCCAGGAGCAAAACACATTCTTCCTGGCTAATCTCTTTAGAAATGATAAAAAGGCTCCCTCAAGTTTCTTCAGTTCCAGCTTTCATCTGCCTTTCTCCCACAGGTGCTTCATTCCTTGGCTTGAGCAAATACCTTCAGGGAAAAGGAACCAGATGTCTTTTTTTTTTTTTCTTTTAAGTGAGGAACTCTTTGTTCAAATATGTGCATAAAAGCTTGATAAGTAACCACTCCCCCAAGGGGTGGAACCTTTTTGGTGGAAGCCAGATGCTTTTCTCCCTTCCTCCCCGACTCCCTACCCCTATTCTCCCTGGAACTTCTTTTCTTTTGGAGACCAGTGGAAACTGCTGGCGTTTTCTGTTAATTCCTCATATGAGAAAATAGAGACCCAGAAGAATCAGCTGCCCAGAATTGTAGAACTAGAGACTGGTAAAGCAAGGACCCTGGCCAGATGCCTAATTTCCTGTATCTCTTTCCAACCTTAGTCACACTGGAGTCAACCACATGTAGGCATATGTGGTCGTGGCAGGAGGGGATTGCTGCCACCAGGAGGACTCTGAATGTCTATGGCCTGGCTTTCGATGATACAGTCAACCTTACCTAAACTCAGAAAAGGTTATTCCACAGCTGTGTGCCATCTACTTTATTTTTTATGCTCAATAATTGTGCTCTAAAATATCACATTAGATCCTTTTGTAACAGTTTTTGAGTTTTAGAAAGATGATGATGATGATGATGATGATGATGATTACTATGAAGAAGACATATTTGAGGACAACGTAAGCAAGCACATGCTAACAAACAGCTATCCTGTGATGGGAAAGGCTATTTTATGAGACTATCAGTCTCTGGGAATATGCAGAGAATGGAATTATTCCTGTGAAGTTTCCTCTTGATTTTTAAAATTTATTGGGTTACTGTTTATTTATTTATAAGTGTATCTGGTAAACTTTTTTGATATTTTAGTACAGTTTTTCCGTTTTTGTTTTTTATTGTGTTATATTTGTTGCCATTAATGAACCTACATTGACCCATCATTGTCACCTAAAGTCCATAGTTAGAATTAGGGTTTGCTCTTGGTGCTGTCTGTTCTACTTGGGTTTTAACAAATGAATAATGATATGTACCCACTATTATAGTATCATGTGGAATAGTTTCACTGCCTAAAAATCCCTGTGCTCCACCTATCACCCCTCTGTCCCTCCCCACTAACCCCTGGAAACCACTTATCTTGTTACTGTCTGTATAGTTTTGCCTTTTCCAGGATGCTGTGTAGTTGGAGTCACACAGTATGTGGCGTTTCCAATTTGCTTTTCACTTAGTAATCTGCACTGAAGCTTCCTCCATGTCTTTTCTTGTGGTTTGATAGCTCATTTCTTTTTTTTTTTTGAGTTGAAGTCTCACTCTTGTCGCCCAGACTGGAGCGCAGTGGCCGCTCCCGACCACCGCAGCCTTGATCTGCTGGGCTCCGGTGATCCTTCCGCCTCAACCTTCCCAGTAGCCGGAATTACAGGCATGCGCTACCACACCCGGCTGATTTATTTATTTATTTATTGTAGCGATGAGGTCTCGCTCCCCAGGCAGGTCTCGAACCTGTGGGCTCAGGCAATCCCCTCATCTCAGCCTCCCAAAGGCGCGGGATTACAGGCTGAGCCACCGAGCCCAGCTAGCTCATTTCTTTTTATTGCTAGATAATATTCCTTTTTCTGGATGTACCACAGCTTGTTTATCCAGTCACCTATTGAAGAGTCCTTTGTGGCTTCCAAGTTTTAGCAATTATCTTCAGGATCTTTGCAAAGCTGGAAACTTGTAGGAGAGGATACTACAGGATATTATCCAGGTGACATACTATGCTATTTTAGTCAGTAGTGAAATTCTCAAAAAGGATCACCAATATGCAAAGGGAGATGATTTGTATTCATGCAAAGGGAGATGATTGTTGTTAATATTGTAAGCTTTACAGATGTAGTACGGGTTCATGGTGAAAATGATGGAATGTTAGGTCTTTTGGGGTGACAGGAAAGTCAATAGTGAAGATTTTTTAAGCATTCTGAAGTCACACTGAGAATGCAGGTATTCTTTTTGCTCAGTGTGCCTTAAAACTAAACTCGTAGAGTTTATGGCTAGAAGGGAGGTAGATTTTACCAGATATTTAGAACCTAATGTAGAAGTTTTCTCTTGGCATTCTCAGTACTCATATTTCTGCTTCCTGCATATTCTGGAGACCAGGATAGTATTCTCCTATAAAATTGCCATTCCCATCACAGGATAGCTGTTTGTTAGCATGTGCTTGCTTATATTGCCCTCAAATATGTCTCCTTCATTGTATCTACTTTTACCTTCTAGCATAACACAGGAAAATGACTGTTTTTGCTGAATGTTGTGGGACTATTAATACCTAGAATGGCATGTATTTCCTAGAAATCTTTCAGTAAATATTTACTGAATAATTTCAAACTGAATAAACAAATGAATTTTTGACTGATCTTCATATATTTCAAGATAATTTTTTTATGGAAATTTGACACATGACAAAATCAGTGCTATGGTTTGAAAGATAACATTTTCTTAAATTTCCCTTTTACAGATAAAGCATAATTGATTCTTTTAACTCTATTTCATATAGTTTTTTTAGGGCTATTATACATTGGCTTTATTTTTCTGGACTTAAAAAAAATCAATATTCTTCTTAGAAAAAATCATGTACAGAATAAGCCCTAAGAAATCTGGCACCTTTATATTCTGTGACTTCATGGTGCTTTGGGGGCAGCAGCTCAGGGCAGCCCCATCCCTGGCCTTTGAAAACAATCAGTTTTTTTCATATCAATTGCTGTCAAGCTAAGTCCTTCTCATTCAGTAAAAAGAAGGGCCTTTATAATCCAGACATACAAAATTATTCAAAACTTAAAATTTTATCTTATGAAATAGAGGGAGATACAGATGAGGTTTTTCTTTAAAATTCATTTTATGCTTTTTATTGTCCTAATAATGAATAATTTAAAAATATATATGTAAGCCTTCTAAAACAATTTGGCCTTAGAGAGCAATGTATGATACAGAAAATGGAGAGACAAAAAGAAATAAAACAAAACTCCAAGTAAGCAAATAAAAAGGCACCAAACAAAATAATTTGCTTGTCTGAATTATTTGGTAAAAATGATGTTTACCAGTCACTTGTGCCAGCCAGTGTTGTATGCTTTACATATATGAGCTGATTTAATCCATGTAACAGCTCTATGGGGAGGTGCTTTTAAAATGATTTTTCTTATTGGGGTACAAAAAAAACCACACATAACATAAAACTTGCCATCTTAACCAATTTTAAGTATACAGTTCTATAGTATTATAAATATTCACGCTGTTCTGCAACAGAACTCGAGAACTTTTTCATCTTGATCCTACAACCATTAAATAAATCTCCCTTCTCCCTTCTCCCAATCTTTGGTAACTACCATTCTGCTTTCTGTTTCTATGAATTTGACTCCTTCAATTTTGGTTTCTCCTTGTCCTCACCAACACTCGTTATTTTCCTTTATTTCTTTCATTCTAATGGGTGTGAGGTAGTATCTCTTTGTGGTTTTGATTTGATTTCTCTAATGATTGGTGACGTTGAGTATCTTTTCTTATGCTTTTACACCATTTGTGTATGGGAATGCACTTTTATTACAACCATTTTATGAATAAGGAAAGGGAGGCAAAGAAAGATTAGCCATCTCCTCCAAAGTTATGTAGATGCAAGTGTTGGAATCAGAATTGAGTCTAGACCATTGGCTCCAGAGTCCTGCTTTATAATCACTGTGTTATGCCTTTCCCTAGGGGATTGAAAGTTACAATGTGAGAGAATGCCATTCCTTCAAGAAAGACGATAAATACTAAACAGTTTTCTGGAATGGTCATACTAATGGAGTGATGATTCAAGCAGAAGCCCTGTAAGCTGGGTTTCCAAAGTCAAGCACACCCTCTAGTACTACTGTCTATGAGATTTTGTTTGCAGGCCTCAGGTCTAACATACTTCCTGACTTGAGACCATGGACCTGGCAGGAGACAGGTGACGCTGGGAAGGCTGATTTGGGTACAAGGAGGTCAGGACAAGGGTATGGGAACTTTTTCCATCTATGTATGAATCACTGCCAAAAAGGAAGGGTGGAAATAGCAGGGAAATCAGGTGTGCACACAGTAACACAGAGTTGTTCTAGTATTACTGAGGTTTACATGGATTTTGTACAAAGGAAAGGAAAATAGTAAAAGGAAGGTCAAAACTGGAACCACGCCATCCCTTAAAGGATGAGAAGGCTATAAAAGTCTTCTCAGCCTGTTAGTTATTTCATCTCTGCTGAAAATGACATATATAGTAGCAACAGAATGTTCAGTTACCACGAAAAGCAAAATTTCCCCCAGTGTGCTTTAAAGTGACGAGACATGTGGGCGTTGAGTGTTACTGATTCTTCCTGATTCCTATTTTTTTGAACCAAATTTTCTGTGACTCATAAGAACTCCTATTCTCTCTCTTAACCATGTGAGTATATGAAACCATGTACTTGGCCTGTGAAATTTTCAACCAAAGACACCCTTAATGGGAAACAAAGTGTGGGGAATGGTATGTTCTGAAGGTGCTAAATATTTTTTTATCAGGGGCAGGATACACTCAGAGTTGGGGGAAGTGGAAGAGGGTGTGTGGTCACCTTCCTGGGTAAACAAATGTTTGTTAGCACCAATATTAGGAATATGGTCAGTTCTTGATCTCTGCCAAAGCTGAAGGCAGCCCAATTTGGAAGAGCTTTATGTATTTAATTCTAGGTGTTTCAAATTCTACAAATGTATGGAACGAAGCATTAAGAAAGTGATCTGTCATCTTCCTCTTCCTCTTCCTCTCCTCTGTCTCCTCCTTCTTCTCCCTCTCTCTCCCACTTCCTCCTTCCCTTCCCTCCTCCTTTTTTCTTCATTTTCTTCCGTTTTTTTGGTAGTGCTTCTCAATTTATCTGTACTTCTTCCCAAGGGATATGGTGAATAACTGTCTTTGTATTGTACATCCCTATGAGGATCTGGATTCCTTGTATGTTGCAAAGTGAGCTCATCAAAGAAGAGAGGACTCACTAGGTCACAGCCCTTTCTTAAAGCTCCCACTTTCTGCATGTGATCCTATGGAAACACAAAGATGTGCAGTCCTGTGCTAGTGCACTCAAGGTGATTTTCAATTTTCACGAGATGGCTTGTTGTTTCTCAGTACTCACTCTTTTCTTCTTCTTCAGTCACAGAACTCCTGAACATTAACTGAGAAGCTGGCTGCCCATTTCCTTTGCAGCCAAATGTGGCCATGTACCTACGTTCTGTCCAATAGAATGTGAGCCCAAAGGCTGTGTGCAACTTCGAGGAAGTATCCCTAAAGGGAATGTTGCACTTTCAGATGGAGTCCTTCAAAGGAAAGGAGTACCCCTGTTCTTCCCTTTCCTGCCCTCCTGCTGGGTTGAGATGGTGACTGGAGTTGAATCAGTCATCTTGAATCACAGAGAGGAAGCTGCATGTTGAGGTGCCAGGAGCTCCGGATAGATAAGAGCCTGGGTCCCTGATAATCACACCAGGCCTTATCTGCCTATTTTCCTATGGTTTAAGCTACCATTATTAAAAAATATATATTGTAGTAAAATATACATAACATATTTTTTACCATTTTACCCATTTTTGCTATTTTTTTTTTTTGAGTTGGAGTTGGAGTCTCACTCTGTCGCCCAGACTGGAGTGCAGTGGCCGCTTCGGGCCACCGCAGCCTCGACCTGCTCGGCTCCAGCGATCCTTCCTCCTCAGACTTCCGAGTAGCTGGAATTACAGGCATGCACTACCACGCCTGGCTGATTTTTTGATTTATTGTAGAGATGAGGTCTCGCTGCCCAGGAGGGTCTCGAACCCACGGACTCAGGCAATCCACTCACCTCAGCCTCCCAAAGGCACGGGATTACAGGCTGAGCCATCGAACCCGGCTCATTTTACCCATTTTTAAGGATATAATTCAGGGACATTAAGCACATTTATAATATTGTACAGCCATCACCACTATTTATTTCCAGAACTTTGAAATCATTATTCCAAATGAAAACTCTGTACTTGTTAAATTCTAACCTCCATCCCCCCTTTTCCCAGCCTCTAGTAACCTCAATTTTATATTCTGTCTCCATGAACTTGCCTATTCTGGGTACTTCATATAAATAGAAGCATACAATATTTGTTCTTTTGTGCCTGAATGACTTCACTTAGCATCATGCTTTCAAGGTTGATTCATCCTGTAGTTGTATCAGAGTTTCATTCTTTTTGTAAGGCTGAAAGATATGCTATTGTATGCATAGGCCATGTTTTGTTTATCTGTTCATCTATTGGTGGACATTTGGGTTGTTTTTACATTTTTATTATTGTGGTTAATGCTGCTATGAGCATTGGTGTATAAGTATCTCTGTGAATCCCTGCTCTTGCCTCTTTTGTGTATATGCCCCAAAGTAGAATTGCTGGCACGTGCTAATCTATATTTAATTTTTAAGAACTGCTATACTATTTTCCACAGCAGCTACACCACTTCACATTCCCACCAGCAGTGTACAAGGGTTCTAATTTTTCTACATCCTTACCAACACTTGATTTTTTTTCTGTCTGGTTTTTTTGATAGTGACCATCCTAATAAGTATGTAATAGTATCGACTTGATACTGAATATTTTTTTTTCCTTGTTGACCATTTACATATCTTCTTTAGAAAAATTTCCATTTGTGGTCTTTACTCATTTTAAAAACTGGATTATTGTTTTATAATAAGCCACACTTTTTTAAAAAATTGATGTTATCTTCTGTCACTTACAACTAAATGAATCCTGACTAATATACTTCCCAGCTGCTTTGGTTGTGATGAAAATCTCTTGAGCGGGGGAAGGTTTGCATTTCTCATGGATACCTGGTATATTAATGCCAGAAGCCTCTTAAAATTGTTGTTGGTCCAGGAACAAAATGGGTGATTTGTCTCAACTTACTTGGAGGCAAAACAAGGGATAAAGGAACTCAGGTCTTCCATCATCTCATCCAGGTGATTATAGTATGATCGTTACATAGGAACATGCTCCTTTCTGAGAGCACATCCGATAGTCATTGTGGCTATGTTGTCAGCCCATTCTTGAAAACACTGAGTTGTGGTATCATTGAAAAGGGGTATTTAATCCTCTATCCTCCAATACACCTAATGTTTCCAAGTAGATTTCCTTAATGTAGTTTTACATTGATGTCTTGGCAATTTTGATTTTTGTTTATTTGTTTTTAGTTTCAGCAAAAAGTACTGCTTTGCAAGAGGCCTTTAAAACATTCATTTTGATACTTGAAATGTTGGACATCTACTTCTGTTGCCTTTTCAGTGAATGCTTCTTGCAAATTATATTTTTGTTTTGAGTATTTAAAAAATGTTGTGTGTGTAAATGCCGCTAAGTTTTGTGAGTTTCATTTGCCAATACAGTTCTTCAAATGACATACAGTATTTTTAGCATTTGACCATCAACTGTGGCTACAAAACTGAATTTAGCATATGGTGGATCATACTTTCAGGTAAAACAAACACAAAATTTTTTGGTTTTCATTTATTCAAAAACCATCTTCTATGTCATCATTTAGTTAACTGTCATTGTCACATTTAAAAATGGTGTATCTTTCTTGACCAAAAATAGTCCTCAATAAATAAATTGGTTGTGCTTGCTTTGGCAGCACATATACTAAAATAAATAAATTTGGGTTATAAATACATAATACAAATTTCACTTCCCTTATTTAGCTGGTAATGTTACACTATAAATTTATAAAAGGCATGATTAAAACCTAAAAATGTAAATATAGCAAGTTATACAAATAAGTAAATGGTTACTTTTTCTCATTTTTTAATGCACTTTGGTTTATATGTGACAAACTAAGCTTAAAAAATCAAATGTTGTAATGTGGCCCTACCAGTGAGTACTCAAATGTGAATAATGATGTACCTTCTGAACTGATCTATACCATTTTTTTTAGAGGATTGAGTTCACTGAGCATACATTTGATGTCACACTGATGTCAGCTTGCTACAGAATTTTAGAAACCCTTCTCATTGTACTTCTCGCATCATGGACAAGCAACATTTTGGAAAATGTCACTGGGCCATAGACCACACTCTGAGTACCACTGCTACAAACTATTTTGAGGTTTGCAGATGTCTCAGAATTCAGTCATTCAGCACCGGATATTATCACCAAGACAATCTAATTCAAATGAACTTTAAATACTATTTTTATTGTAATGGGCTTATTTGGACTGCTTCAATGAGTTTATCTTGGATTATTCTAAATAATCATCATAGCACCAATTATGTTAATTAATAAGTACATAAATATCGACAAGACATTTTCTTCACTTAAAAAAAGCTGATGTTCAGAGCAGTGCTTTTCTCCCAGGACCCATTCACAAGTAGTGTTGATGTGGAAACCAATGTAAGTTAAGAACCTGAGACCAGCTGTCCTAGGTCAGGTTGGCTTGGGTCTTCTTGAAACAGTACCTTGCCTTGTGCTGAGGACTGAGGTAACGTTTCCTGCCTTCCTTGACAGAAAATTTTCTGTAAGGGATGTTTCAGTCTCTTTTCTAGAAAACCAGGTTATGAATAAAAGGGGAGACCAAGTGGGTACTATTTAAAAGATCAGCACTTCTTACAAATGATGGTATAAGTAGATCAAATCACAATGTTCTTCAAACTTTTACTTCTGAGAGGTAAATTTATATTTTTCTAATTTTTAAAAAATTTTTTCATTATAAACTTGTAATACTGAAAATAAATACTCTGCTTATAAGGATTAACTAAGTCAGCATTTTTTTATACCTTTATCTTTAAAAACTACAGCTTCATGCCATATGGTTTGGATAGTCTGTTTCTGCTCTATAAAAATTTTCAAAGGATACAGGTGGGTTGATGTGTGAAAGAATATACTTTTTCCTCAAGCGGAAAAAGTCATTACATCATCTTTTGGTATGAGGCAACAAGAATTTAACATTAATCTGTATTTATAATTTCATTCATTCATTCATCATTTTCAAAAAATATTTTTCTATGTGTCAGGCTATTTGCTAAATACTGGGGATATTAAAATAATGAGGCATATTCTTTTAAAAAAGCTTATGGTCTAGTGGGAGAATTAGCCATATAAACACAAAATTCTAATATTTAGTACACTGTGATAAGGGCTATGATGAAAACACTAAGTCACGTGGACCCCTTTTATGTTCCAAGTATTATTCTAGATGTATTACATTTATTAAAATATTTAATCCCAGCTGGGCTCGGTGGCTCAGCCTGTAATCCCGTGCCTTTGGGAGGCTGAGGTGAGTGGATTGCCTGAGTCCGCGGGTTCGAGACCCGCCCGGGCAACTTGGTGAGACCTCATCTCTACCATAAATCAAAAAATTAGCCGGGCGTGGTAGCGCACGCCTATAGTTCCAGCTACTCGGAAGGCTGAGGCAGAAGGATGACTGGAGCCTGCCAGGTCGAGGCTGCGGTGGCCGGGAGCGGCCACTGCACTCCAGTCTGGGTAGCAGAGTGAGACTCCAACTCAAAAAAAAAATATATATATATATATATATATATAATCCCTACCAGAGTTCCATCAAGAGGGTGCTCATATTATTCTCATTTTACAGATGAGAAAACTGAGACATAGAATAGTTAAGTGTGATGTCCAAGCACATAGCTAGTGAGCTGTGCTGAGACGCAAACCCAGGTGGTTATACTGCAGATTTCTTATCTAAGCCCCTACACTATGATGGAGGTGGACAGGTGCTCTATGGGGACCACGAAAGGGATGTCTCACAGCAGAGTAGATGCATGAATTGTGTCTAAGAGACAAACTGGAGTTAGCCGGGACGAGTAGGAAAGAGAGTTCCAAGCGGTGTTTGCCAAGTCATGCAGTCAGGTGCTTGATGTGTTATGGAGACAGCCAGTTTCACTGAGGCTGGACCATAGGTGGACACAGGGAGTCAACAGGGATGATTCAGAAGGGAGGGGAGCGAGGGCCACCAAGTCATGTGGTCAGCTTCACTTGGAGCTTTTCTCCAAGACCTCAAATATAGCCTGAAGGATGAAGAAAACTGAGATGCTCTAATAAACAGTTCACTATTCAAAATGAAAACCATCTCAAGAATGTTTTTATTTGATATGTAGTTATAGTGCTGTAACTATGAGAGCTTTGAAAAATTATTGTAAACAATTTTCTTGAAAGAAAATTACTTACTTAAATTGCGTTTTATTAAAAAATTGCAGAGATGCCCTTTAAGAAAGTTAAGGGTTGAATGCCCTGTATTGCATCATTTATGGAATGATGCTTCTTGTGAGTCAAAGGCAAGGGGTCTGAATGCATAGATTCATGTCAAGTTCAGTCACACCTGGGAAGGTGAACACCTTTGCCTTAGTCACATGTTTGCCATCAGTGCAAAGCAACGTAGGTGCTTTGTTTCCAGAGGGAGAAACACACTTCTGAGTCGAGGACTTTTGTTCTCTGCCATAGAAATGTATAAAACAAACACATGCGTATGAGTTCTTTTGTGACTGTATTACTGCAAAACATGTTATTACTGTTCAGGAGAAAAAACTCCCAATACTATTTGACAGCTGAAGAGGAGATGAAATTCTATTTTGAATTTGATGAAGATTTCAGAGGTAAAATACAAAAATCTTAAATTGGGCTAGTCTTGTCTATGTTTTAATCCAATATACAGTGCAAAAGAAATGAATCTTGGCTTTTATTTTCTTTCTGTTTACTTTATGCAAATTGTGTGTGGGGTGATGTGGTATGATGTATGTATGCTTATGCGGTGTGTTATATGTACTGTGTGTGTATTGTGTGGCATATGTGTTTGTGGTGTGTGTAATGCGTGTATAGTGTGTGCATGTGGTATGTATGTGTAGTGTGTGTGGTGTATGTGCTGTGTGGTATGTAGTATGTGTAATATGTGTAAGGCATGTGTGTATGATGTACATGCGTGGTGCATGTTTGGTATATATGGTACGTATAAGCATGTGGTATGTGTTTTGTGTGCACATTGTGACTGTGTGTGTGTTACCTATTTGATACTGAGAGAGACCTGGGCCACCCTTTACCTAGGAAGAGTTTATTTTCCTAGATGTAAACCAGTCTTCAATCTCCTCCACTGATTTGACCTAAAATGCAAAGAGGAGCACTATTTGGTGAGTTGTGTTTACCTGTGAAAGTGAAGAGCCCACATTTTGATTAAAGTGAGGGAATGTCCAGTATCCTACTGAATGAAGGCCCGTGGCAGGTGTGTGCTGGTGAACTGGACAGCATCCCCTCTGGCATCTGACGGCAGGTGGCCACCTCCTCCCTGTGACCTAGCACACCTAGGGTTGCACCAGTCATTCTGGGTACTGCTCAGAGTCCTACAAGCTGCTGTATCAGGCTGCATGTGTATTTACCTGGAGATCTTGAGTTAGCCTTTGCCTTCTATAACTTTCCAGCCTTGCATGCCCAATAAGTCACCTGGATGTCAGCCTACCAGAGGTTGAGGTTGTTTTATGTTCATCTTTGTCTGTAAAGAGTTCTGCTGACTCATCAGTCTTGTAACTGTTTGATGAACTGAGAGACCCCCCGAGACTCATAACGAAGTCGTTCTTTAGAGCAGGTTTTCATTGCTAGAAAAGCACAAGTCACTCACTGAGCACCAAAGTGGAGCCTGGAAATTCCAGTAGTAAACTCGGACAGTTTTGTAGTATTTATTGCCTTGGGCTGATCCTATACAACCCCCTGGAACCCCCTTAGTTTTGGTGGATTGATACCTTTGAGGGAGACTGACCCTGGTCTTTGGTGGTGTCCGCCAGAGGTAACAGATTTTATTTATGTGTTAGTCAGCTTATGTTACAGTAACAAATAGTCCTAAAAAATCTCAGTGGGTTATAACAACAACCACTTATTTCTCACTTAGAAGTCTTCAGATCAACTGTAGCTGTTGGGCTCAAAGAAGTCTTCAGATCAACTGTAGCTGGGCTTGTCTGGATTCCATGCACATCTCAGTTGAAGGGGCTGCAGCTCCTGGGACATGCTCTTCTCATGGCAAAATGTCAGGGGCAAGGAGAAACCTGCGATTTCTCTTCAAGTTGGCACCTGGACCTGGCACACTTTTACTTTTGCTCGTGTTTTCTGGTCAAAGCAAGGCACATGGCCATACCTAATATTAGGGGAGGAAGAAGCATTCTCTGTCTACTGACAGACAAGAAGGGCAAGTAGCAAAACAACGTGAGAAGCTGTGTGATTCTGCTAAAAAAGGAAGGAAGGTATGCGTTGGGAGCATGAATCTACAATAACCTGCTGCAATTTATTTATTACAGAAGAAGGTTAGTCTATTACAGTAAGTCTCCTACATATGAACGAGTTCTGTTCTGAGAGCACATTCATAAGTCTAATTTTGTTTGTAAGTCCAACAAAGTCTAGATACCCAACTAACACAATTACAAATAGTATTGTACTGTAGTAGCTTTATAATCCTTTTCACACAAATAAAAACACATATAAAAACAAACACAAAAATAAAGAAAACATTTTAAATTTTACAGTACAGTACTTTGAAAAGTACAGTAGTACAGTACAGTGACCAGCATATACAGTCTGGCGTGGAGTGAACAGACAAGAAGAGTTACTGACTGGAGGAGGGAGAGAAGGTGGGAGATGGTAGAGTTGAAGAATCATCTGCAATAGGTGATTGAGGGCAGGCTGCAATGTTACTCTCATCTGACACTGATGGCACAGATTCTGGTTCCTTGTTGGATTCAATTCTATCTACCTACTTGGAAAAACAATTCAGTGATGTCTGGGTAGTAGCTCTATTTTTCTTGTCAGAGATGACATGGTAGCATTGGATTGCATTCTGAACAGCGACTGCAACCTTCATGTACCATTTGCATCTTTGAAAGTTCGCAACTCAACTTGAAGATTCATATGTAGGGAACTTACTGTACTTCCCAAGTTTCCTCATTTTGTTTCATGGCTTCAATCCCACCCATGTGCTGATTACTCCCAACTATTTCCATCCCTGAACTTTCCCTCCACACACAAATTCCTGTATCCAACATTTTATTTTGTATCTTACTTGGATATCAGATGAGCATCTTTAAAATCATTCCTCCAATGGTCTGTGTGCTCTCATTAAATGCTAAATGGCATCGTCCTTAACTTTTTTCTGGGAAACCAGTGGTGTACTATGTTAAATTATGTGTGAGGTCCTACTCACTTAACAAGTCAGAAGAGAATGTCTGTAAGCAGCTACCAAACTGATTCCATTTGCCAAGCTCTTTAGATTTGTCTTGTTTCAAACCAGACTTATCTTCCTGTTGCTGCAGAACCTCTCCCCACCTTCCCCGACCTGCCATGTATTAATAATAGAACCTGACTTTGCCTGGTGGCCTGAAAGTCTGTCTTTGGAGAATAGTGAATGATGGACTACACATTCAAACCTGTATCTTCCTTCCTCCGAAATTCATGCTTTCTCCATGACACAAATGTCACTGAAAATGGCAGCTACTCTTGGCATCCTTAAAATCTTAGTGAATATGTTATTCTTTTGGGACCGCCTTAAAATCTTAGTGAATATGTTATTGTTTTGGGACCTCCTTAAAATCTTAGTGAATATGTTATTGTTTTGAGACCTCTATTTCTTAATTTATTAAAAAAAAGTTCCATTCCTTTCCCGTGAGACAACATAACCTATATTTCAAAGTGAAGAAACTAGTGTTCTCTTTATTGGTCAGTTTCAAATTATGACATTGTTCCTTCCTAAGCAGACAGTAGAATCTAGTGGGGGTTTTGTAGTTAGAAGCCAAAAGTGAGTTTCAGCCATTACACATGGGCAGGAGAGTTAGATTGGCATTGGTTTTAGTCCTTGGATTTATGAACATGAGCAAAATAATGTCATAGCTTTTCTGCTGCATAACCTCTTCGCCCCTCTCCTTCCCCCTAAAACCAAACCAGGCCCACACCAGCCACAAAAATCCAGATCAGAACAAACCAGCCAAGTAGCAGAAGCTACTTGCTGGAGACACTAGATTATGTTGAGGAAATAGAATACTGATTTATGAACCCTGTGTATCTAACACTCAAGATGCTGATTTACAGAGGGGACACAGCCCCGATATTCTGACAGAGTGAAGCCCTTCTGCTTGGCTGATGTTCTGGGAATTTTCAGTGAGCTGTTCATCACATAGTTACCCACTCAAGTGTGTGAAGCTTTTTGAGTTGGAGTAACACTAAGCACATTCAAGACTCATCCAAAGACTGCAGACTTGATCAAGTATTTTCTTTCCTTTGGGGATTGATTCAGGCAATTAGACTATAACCTACATGTTTTCTTTCCTCTTTTGTTTATGTTGGTATTCTCATAATAACTGTGATGAATTATCTCCCAGGATAAAATTAATGCTCCTGGTACTAGAAAGTGATGGCAGTGATGCTACTTTAAGCCACAATACCATAAATTCATACATCTGACAGCACACTAAGATGTGGCAATAGCTGACTAGCCAATTTACAAAGCCATAAGGCTGGTGATAAATTCTGGCCCTATAAGCAGTGTCAGGCAAGGCATATTGAAATATAATAGATTCACCTAGTACATTGTGTAGGGCCTCCTAAACTATCCCCATTAACTAAAATTCCAGAAAAGTGATGCTCTTATGTTTGCCAAGAGATCTTAAGCATTTCCCCCTTTTGTGGAAGACTAAGGACCACAGCTTTAATTAGTTGCAAGGACTGTGGATGAAATAGGCTAGGATTACAGTGAAATTTAATGGGATAGCAGGAGGGAAGGAGAAGAGAGAAGTAAGGGGAAGAGGGAGGAGGAGGATGAGGAAATGCCACATCTTGGAGAAGACATTTATAAGTGCTCAAGGCTCTTCTCTGGTTCTCTGGATACAATTCCAGACCCCATTGTCTTATGAAGCTGAAGCCCTTGAAATACTTTCAGCTTATTATCTGGGCTGACTGGGACTTAAGGAAGGAGTTGAGTCTACAGGTAGAGTCTGACATTGACACCGTGTTGGAGAAGTCAGGGAAATGGGCGACAGTAGATGGCAATGACTGAATTTGATTTGGTTTGAAATATCTGGCAGACCCAGCAGTCTTTCTGTTTAACTGAGCTTTGCATGATCCTTGTGGAATTGTCTCTGCTTAATGTTTTGGGTCCTTCTTCAGGTACTAATGTTGATTTATTAAGTACTTAATAAATTTTTAGAACGGGGTTCCACTATTTATACACAGTAACTTACTTGTCCCAGAAACCGGGGGAGGTAAGCATAATTTTATTGTCATTGGATAGTTGATAAAACTGAGGCACACAGTTGTGACTTGAACAATGCCATGCTGCTTGTGAGGAGTAAAGGGGAACTAGAACATAGTCAGTGTGCTTAACCTCAACATTCCCGTCTCCTGCCTCGTAGAAGGAGCTGCTGGGTGGTCTCGAATCACCATGTTGTGCGGGAGATAGCACCATTACTAGTGTTCTATTGAAAGAATGGCTACATCACCTGTGGGTCATTGCCTTTTTTTAGAAGAATCTTCATTTGAGGGTTTAGTATAATCCATTTTATTAAGTTTTGTTTTAAAGGTTCCCTCCCCAAATGAAGGGACTTGGCTGCTCTTGCTCACTGATGTATATTACAGTTACAGTGTTTTAAAATGTCATCAACCAAACCCTTTGTTACTGGGGCCAAAAAAAATGTTTGTTAGGTTCAATCTCATCTTCGTTACTTTATGATTATCACCATGTGTTGCTTTATCATCATCAGTTACCATTTTAAGGGCATGCATTGCTTTACTAATTTTTGATCCTAATGTTTTCTGTTTCCATTCTTACCTTCTCCTGAATGAATCTGTTCATTCTAAGCTGATTGTCTTCCCTGCTTTTGCATAGGTTACAAGGTGATTTTCACCACTCAAAGTATCTTACAGGCTGAGCTCTTGCTCCTTGTTCTTCTTCCAACTTCTTATTGGGGCTGGGTTGTTCCAGTTTATTCTGCCAGTTTCCCCGTATGGCTTTGTTTTGCTTTTCCAGACTCTTCTACATTCTGATCCTACTGCTGTTGATCTAGAAGGCTCTGCTCTCCTCCCTTCTCCCATTGAAAATGGGTGAAGTCATAAGTGGTACTCCATAGCACATGTGGCCTTGTTGTCTTTCATTATTTTCAACCCAGTCCTGCTGAGTGCTGCTGTGGGCTGGTCTTGTCCTGTTCAAAGTTTGTCCTCTCTGCCCTCTTTTGTTTGTGTCTGGGTAAAATAAGGGCCTTCCTTACCTTCCTGCCCTGGGACATATTCCTCTTTGTGCCTCCTCAGCAGTGAACTCTAAACAATCCATTTATAAAGCAAAGATAACACATCTGAAAAGGAAATATCAAATATCAGCAATGGAATAGGAATAACAGAGAAACTGCAGGAACTCTTTATGCTGCTTAAATGAAATAGGAACTTTTTCAGTGACTGGAGCCAGTACTTGAAATAGAAATGAGTTCAGGACTTGTCCTGTTGCATGTTCAATGAATATTGTATGATGAGGTGAAGAGGTGAGGAAGGGAAGTTAAGCAAATAGTGTGCCTACAATATTTATTTATACTTTGAAAAATCCATTAAGACCATTGAAAATGAAGGCATGGATAGAGGTTTAAAGAAAACTCTAAATTTACTCAACAGAATGTTCTCCTAAATGTCAGTGTGTGGAGAATTCCCAAATACTGGGCAGGTCATCCACCTGCCCTTTCCATTTGGTTAAGGGAGAAGTTGAATACATGGGCTTGTCTCAGGATCCTCCTAGAAGTCCACTCTGGATCTGTTATGGTTGGAGGAAGAGCTGGAAAAGAAAATGTGCTTCATGTCTGAGTTGTGTTTCCCGATGAGCAGCTCTTTCCAGAAATATTTTTCATTACATTTTAAAAATTTAAGTCATATTTATGGTACCATCGAATTTTAGAGTTGGAAGAACCTTGACATCGCTTCTGCCAAAACTCATGAGGGAATACATGACATTTACCAAGACACAGAATGTTATGATGTTATCCCTAGGTGGAGGTCATTCAGAGGTTGAGTTTGGAAAGGCAACATGTGATGTGATTCCTTGGGTCTCTGCTGGAAATTCAGGCAGGTAATTTTATGAGATGCCATATTCCTCAATATGTTTTGATGCATAGATTAGCGTTAGGTCAGAGGTTTCAAGGAAGAGACTGTGAGGATGTTAGATGCCATGACAAGACAGGGGTGGATGACAAATGGACTGAGGCCACATGTGTCATGGGATATCATTATAACTTCCCCCATTTGTCAATGGGAGAAGAGAAGACAGTGGACCCTCTAGACCATCGGAAGTAGGATCAGAATATAGAAGAGTCTAGAAATGGAAGACAAAGCCATATGTGGGAAACTGGCAGAGTAAACTGGAACAATCTAGCCCCAGTAAGAAGTTGGAAGCCAAACATGGAGCAAGACCTCATTCTGCAAGATGCCTTGAGTAGTGAAACACTCAAGTGTGTAAAGGCAGGGTAGACAATCCTTTGGCTCTAGGAGAGGGACTCTGGGAATGTTAGGCATCATGACAAGTCAGTTTAGATAAGATTTTGTTCAGATAACCATTTTATTCAGCTAGATAATTCAGAACCTCCTAATTTATTTTATATTATCTAACATTTTATCCATTGCTGAGATAGCAGCTGGTTTTCAGGCAGCATTTTTTTGTAAGGCACCAAAAGTGAACTGTGTGTAGAGTAAAAAGAAACTCCCATGAATGTAGGGACCTCTCTACTATTTCCTCCCTGGGACTCTAAGAGTTTTTCCTCCAGGCAGTGCTTGTGATAAAAACAAAGAAAGGGGCTGGGCTTGGCCTATAATCTCAGCACTTTGGGAAGCCAAGGTGAGTGAATTGCCTGAGACCGCGGGTTCGAGACCAGCCCAGGCAACTTGGTGAGACCTTGACTGTACAATGAAATGCAAAATTAGCTGGGCGTCGTAGTGCATGCCTGTACTTCCAGCTACTTGGAAGGTTAAGGCAGAAGGATTGTTGGAACCCAGCAGTTCGACACTGGGGTGATTGTGAGTGTGCCACTGTACTCCAGCCTGGGTGATGGAATAAGAGTCCAACTCAAAAAAAAAAAAAAAAAAAGAAGGAAGGAAGGGTTGCCTTCCTTGTCTTTTACAGGTTGAGTGTTTCCTGAGCAGACTTACGCTTGCTTGCTTTCTGGAACCTTGTTCAATTCAATTCCGTTCTGTTCAGTTCAATTCTATTCAACTTAACTCAGTTCAATTGAATTCAATTCAGTTCAGCAGACATTTACCAACCAAGTACTTTGTGCCTGGAATAGTGCCAGGTATTGGAAAGGTACCATCTGGGAGTTCACAGCAACAAGCCATGCTCTAATATCACCCTTCCCTATGCTAATATTCATCAAAACATTTTTTTGCTGTGTCAGTTCAAAGTTATGCTAAATTATTAAGAGATGAAAAATCACTTTTTATCTTAATTATCCATCATTCATCATTCATTCATTCACTAAGTGTTTTCTAGTGTCCACTATGTGCCAGGTGCTTCACCATACATAGGGAAACCCCAGTGAATGATATAGAAATAACTGCAGTGCTCAAACCAGAGGTGCTATTGCTGACTCTGTGTATCTCTCCTCAACTCTGTATGCAGCGACATCATGTTGGTAGCTTGCAGTTGGCCTAAATCAGAGTATTTACACCATGGAAATTGGCATTTGCCACAAACCAGGGCTTCCTTCCCACCAAAACAAGCAAATGTTAAAAAAAAACCTTTATCTTCACATCACTACCTGACCCACTAATAATATCACTCTAATAATAATCAACTGTCATTTATTGTATGCTTTCCACATTCCAGGTGCTTTATAGACCTTACTTAAAATCTTTACAACTAACTCTGAGATGGTATCTATTGACTAGAAAAAGGAACTTAACTAAGGTCACACAACTAGTAAATATCAGAACCAGAATTAGAACCAACTCTGAACTCAAAACCCATGAGTTTACTCTTTGTGATCTACACCTCCTTCCTGAAGACCTTTCCAAAGCACCACACTTGCATTTTGATAGGTGCTTTCCAGGTATACAGTCACATAATCACTTAACCTAAGGGAATGGGTCTCAGGGAATGTTAGGCACCAAGACAAATCATTTAGATAAGATTTTATTCAGATAACCACTTTATTCCACTAGATAATTCAGCACTTTTCAATATTTATCATCTAACATTTTATCTATTGCTCAGGTAGCAAGTTTTGTGGGCAGCACTGGTATTGCCAATTTAATTCTATAGGCAGTTTATTTACTTTAGTGAGGTGGGAAATTAACTGGATATCCATGGCTTTATGGTGAATCTGCTTCTTGTTGCACTGGGTAGCTGTGTCTCTAAGAATCAATTTGCATTTGTCTTTTCATAGTAAGAGGGTTATTAGGAAACTGGAAAGGAGTTTGAGTGATACAATCTTTGCTTTAATAATTCAATAGGTAAGATTGCTGATCACACCTATGTACTAGTTATGGGCAGAACTGGAAAATCACATGCCTCCACTAAAGGAAGAGACTGTCTGAGGAATCTTACTACATGGCAAACCAGTATAATGCCTTGGGTTAGAACAGAATATTTCTCCAAAGGAGAGACACCCTGCTGAGGCCAAGCTGCCATGCTCTGTGCTTTCTCCCCAACTCACCAATCAGATAAATCAGCCTTCCAATCCTCATGTGTGTTTGTCTTGCATAAGGAGAGGCCTGGACATGAGCAGCTGTGAACTGTTCCAGGCTTGGGGAAGCCATTCATCACTGACCCAGGCCCCTTCTAGCTACTGCCTGCCATCTTCATGGTGGTTTCATCTGCATGGTTCCAAGGTGGCTGCCTCACCTGCAACCTGTGTTCAATTTTAATGCTGGAAGAGTTGGATGTCACTAAGAGGAAGGGCAAAGCTGGATTTCTCAGATATCCGGAGTAGGTGTCTGCTTACATCTCCTTAGCCAAAACTCCTTCACATGGTCTCGTCCACTTAAGGGGAAGCCTGGGATTGTAATTTTTGCTTGAAGGTATTATTGCCCCAAACAACATGGTAAGATGTTAAGATGAACGAATGAGGGGGAGAATAGAATGTGTACTGACTAAACATTGGTGATATCCAACATTCTCCTGTACTTTGACATCACCATCCTTCTATGGACCCATGGAATGTGAAAACTCTTCCTCCTACATACAAGGTGTGAATTATTATGGAGGGGGTGGAGGTGCTAGAAAGATCCTTGGGCTTTGGCTCTGAGTCAAAACACTTAGCTTCTATCTGGTGCTCTTCCATTGGTTAGGAAGCCTGAGGGAGAAACCTTTCTGTTTGTGGAGTCTTGGTTTCACCAGTTGTTCAATGAGTGGAATGAGATGATCTCTAAGGTCCTGGGTCACTCTGAGAGCCCATGGTTCTGTGTTTCTGATACACTTTAACTAAAAGACTGGATGCCAGTGATGAGGCTCTGATGTCCTGAGTTGACTGAATGCCCTAAGGAATCTCGGTTAGCAGGACCTATGCAAGGGTAGACCATGGTGGGGATCCCCAGTCTGCTGTTGTGAGTAGGGTGTCCTCTTTAGGTAGAACATCTCTTTGTCTTTTGGAAGCCAACTACACATGAGCATGGAGTCCCTTCTTTACCCAACTTGATGGGAACAAATGTAGCAACTTCAGGGCCATTTGTCCCTCTCAGTATTTCACCCGATAGCAGTCTTCCCGCTGTTGTTGGTGTTAGTTGGAATGGACTGGAGGAGAAAGAGGAGGGAAAAACCTGACGCAAAAACATGCTTGCCTTCACAGCAAGCAGTGAGCACTAGCCTGCTGTTGTGTTATCTGGTGTTGTTTGCTGATGTCTACATTTTGGGGACAATGCTGTTTGGGAGAGGATTCTTATATTCTCATGAAAATAATGAGTTACCCACAGCAAACAGAAAAGGAAAAGAAATTTGTGCTTTCTCTAATGACTGTTTTTCACTCTAGTTAAAATGTGGTCATGTGGCATGCTTCAGTGACTCACCTGAATTAATGAATTCATCCCCTGAATCTGGTGAGCGTGAGACCATGAGGTTTCATATTTTAGGCGCTTTTTGGAAGACACTTGTCAAATGTAGACTAGAAAGTGGCTGCCTGTGCTAATTTTTATTTAAGAAACTAAGTCTGACTAAAGACCAGTGATCTGTTTTTTAAACTTATGTCAGTGAAACTGCTTGGTGTCATTTGTAGCTTTACTGAACAGTCTTAAGTGAGTTTATTAGTGTCCGTTGCTTCCCTGATGAACAATTTCATCCAAAGTTTCTGATACACCAATTCAATGATGTGCTTAAAATGTAGTTTAAGAGCAAATAGTTTGTTTAAACTAAAAAGAACCAGCAAATCAACTGAGATGAATTAAGATTTCAGTTGATTTAACTGTTAGAATTATACGTCTTCTACAAATAGTTAACATGGTTTGTAAATACCAATTGCTGCTTAAGAATATCAAACAAAACCCCTATAATTATAATGTTTCCTAGTTTCTGTGTTTCATTTTTCTCTCTGTTCATTCGTGAAGACTGGTTAATTCTACAGTAAAATGGAGGATGGAGAAAGATGAGGGGATGTTTTTAAAAGGGTCATATAGGATTTAACATGTGCAAATGCTCTTGATATAAAAACATCTGCCAACACAAATATCTTAGCCTTTCAGAAAGTCAACATGGCACATAGGAGCTAGTATAATGATAGAACCTGGAACATATTTTAAAATCAAGTAAAATATCAATGTTTTATTAATATGCTTTAATAAAAAAGCTACTTCTGCTATTTTATTTCAAAAAAAGAAAGAAGGAAGATAAAAGGAAAATTAATTCAGATCAATAATGTCTTTAGAAAACTATTTTTGAGAAAATTTCAAGGTTCCACTTGAATAATATTGTAGACTTTTGTAAACATTTTGTGACTATTATTTTGTAAAACCAAATTCCTCATGCTAAGGACGTGGCTAGATCTCTAGGACAAGTTGTATGTTTTTATTTGGCTGGCATTTACTACAGTCTTGAAAGTGTCATCCACACTAGAGTACATATAACTTACTTGAGAAAAATGATTTAAAAGGTCTCTACCTAAATTTAGTTTACTTAAAATCAAGGCCATTAGCATGTTGACTCAGGAAAGAAGACTCACATGAAACCCCTTTCTTCCTGCCTAGTACTAGTTCATAAACCCAGAAAACAAGCCTGCCTTCACTTTCTTTCAATTTTGTCATCTATTTTTATTATTCAGTTAACAAACACTTATTGCTTACTAACTATGTGCCCAACTCTGTTCTGGGTGCTAAGGATGCAGCAGACAAACATTCCTGCCCCCAGAAGCTCCTATACTCCTGAGGAGGCAGACAGAAAATAAGACAGTCATCTGGGCATGGTGGCTCATGCTTGTAATTCCAGCACTTTGAGAGACTGAGGCAGAAGGATTACTTGAGCCCTGGAGCAGGAGTTTGAGACCAACTTGGGCAATATTGCAAGATCTCATTGCTACCCCCCCAAAAAAAAGTCAAGGGCCTGGTTTGATGGAAATAAGTGCTAAGTAGAAAAAAAATCAGACAGGGGCTGTGAGTGGAGAATGGTGGGGTTAGGATTTTATAGAGTGACCAGTCATGGAAAGACTGACATTGGTGTGAAGGCCTGAGGGAGGTGAAGAGGGAGCCCTGAGCTATTGGGGGAAGAACATTCCAGACACAGGGAACAGCCAGTGCCTTCTGAACTTGAGGAGTGGTAAGGAGGCCAGGGTTGTTGGACGGAGTGAGGGGGAGAAGTGGAGACAAGGCCAGAGAAATAGAGAACGGATCATGAAGGGATGCTGACAGGCCACCCCAAGGATTTGGCCTTTGGTTTAGAGTTTGTATGTGACAGGAAGCCCAACACTGGCAACTTTTGAGCAGTGAGAGTGACATGGCATATGGATGTTTTCACGAGGTCACGCTGGTTGCTGTGTGGACAGCGGTTCCAAGGTTTGAAGCAGGGAACACAGGAAACTAATGTAACATGAGGGGTGATGATGGCCTGGACCAGGGAAGTTGCAATGGAGGTGGGTGGTATGATAGGGGCTTGTGTGTTATGATCTAAGTAGGGGTTGCATGTGTGGCATGAGAGGAAGACATGAGTCAAGGATGAAGCCCCCTGAGTTGGTTTTGAGCCCTCGGAAGGGCTTTTACCTTCTGCCAATCCTGGTGTTTCCAGGGTAGCCGGGATTGCTTCTCTCCCAGCAATTTTGGTGGGAGCACGTGGGGAGTGGTGGTGAGGGTTCTCATCTAAAACTTCTTTTCTCCTCTGTATGAAAGCCTTTCGTCCTCCTTTTCAAATTCTCCTCAGGCCGATTCTTGTTGTCCTTGGCCAGTGTGGTGAAGCAGCCCCTTGCATTCTATGTAGAACTTCGCCAGGGACAGGGAGAGACACTGCGTGGGTTGGAGTTGTGTTAGATCCTGCCAAGATGCACAGTCAAGCCCGTGTGGTCATGGGAAGGAGGGGGCATTATTCCTGAGGTTTCCTTTCTCACACCACAGCGCAGAGTGATTGCTTGGATCAAACGTTCATTGCCTTTAAGCACTGTTCATTGTACTTTAAGTGAAATTGCAATTCAATCTCTTCTGCTTGAATGTGCACTGAACTTTCATTGAAACTTTGAGGAATTCAAACCCCTCTTGCTACACACACACACACACACACACACACACACACTACCCAACATCAGGTTTGCTGATGAAGGGGCTGAAGGTGGGGAAGTGGATGGATGTGGGCCCAGTTGATCTGTGTAAAAAAAGAGACTGAGGCTAGAACTCTGTGCTTTCTTGGGTTGTCAATGTTGCTGTTTGCACAGAAGTCCGCAAGGCAGGGAACTGACAGTAACTATTTATTTATTTATTTGAGTTGTGGGGTACACATGAGGATTTGCTACGTAAGTAAGGTGAGGCTTGGTCTTCTAGCAAGCCCTTTCTCCCCCTATTAGCGGACATGGTACCTAATGGCTGGTCTCCAGCTACATCTACATTGCTTCAAAGGACATGATTTTACTCTTCTTTATGGATGCATAGTAGTCCACCATGCATGTGCATCACATTTTCTTTATCCAGGCTTCTTTTGATAGGCATCTGGGTTGGTTCCATGTTTTTGCTATTGTGAATGGTGTTACAGTAAACATATAGATGTAGGTGTCTTTTTGGTAAAGTGATTTCTGTTCCTCTGGGTATAATCCCAGAAGTGGAATTGCTGGGTCATATGAAAGCTCAGTTTTTAGTTCTTTGAAAAAACACTGCACCGCTTTCCACAAAGGCTGAACTAGCATACGTTCCCACCAACAGTGTAGAAACGTTCCCTTTTCTCCTCAGCCTTCCCTTTTCTCCACAGATACCTGCTATGTCTTGACTTTTTAATCAGAGATACCTTGACCGGTGTTAGGTGGGGTACCTCATTGTGGTTTTGATTTACATTTCTCTGGTGATTAGTGAGGCAGAGCAGTTTTTCATATAGTTGTTGGTTGCTTGTATCTGATGGTAACTTTGAAGATATGTTCTGTGTGTTGTCCTATAACCACTTCTGGCTTCAGCTTGGATCTCACTTTTTAGGAATCCAGCATTGCTGTAGGAAAAGCATCAGTTTTTGTTCCTTTCCAGGAAAGTTTGCTTTCTGGGTGGGAGAAACCCAAGCATTAGCTGCCATCAGTGCCTTGTTGTGTGTTTGAATACTGATGACAATACTACTGTGCTGAATCACAGAGAACCTGAGGACTTGTGTCTCCTCCGTTTCTTTGTCCTGTCCTCCCACTAAAGGTACCCATCAGAGCCACTGCACAGAGAAGCAGATGCTATGTTAGAAATAACTTTATGCATTGGAGTGACTTCTTTCCTTTATTTCTATGTATTTGAAATACATAAAAGCCTAGTCATAATATAACAAACCTCAAATCAAATTTACCTATGATAACGCTTGACTGTATTTTCTTCTGATTCTTTTGAAAAGGATACAATTTACAAACAGAGTCAACGACTCACCCTATCCCTTCCCAGCTCTCTCCTCCTTTTGGTATCTAGAAATGGGGGTGTATTCCGACTCCTGTGTCTCTGCTTTTTTTTTCGCCTGTATGTGCCACAAATTTCACACATACACACATGCACACACGTGCATTCTATAAATGTGTTTACAACTTAGCACATATGGTATTCTATATGTCCTTCTGTAATTTGCTTTTTTATTCAACATTATGTTTTTAAGATCTGTCTATATTGATATATCAATATTTAGTTTACATTTTGTGTTGGCTCAGTTTTAATGATTTTATACTTTTCTTTAATTGACTCATAATTATTTTGATTTTTTTAGTTTGAGACTTATTTTTGAGATGTCTTTTTGTTTTTCCTCATTTTTTTTGTTGTGGTGAGAGAGAGAGAGAGAGAGCGAATGTGTTGTGTGGACATTCTTTCTTTGACATTTGCAGATACTTTCTTTGGGAACTGCTACCTAGATTTTATAATCTTTTACATGGGCATGGAAAGAGTATGTATTTTCTGTTTGATTCAGGGTTCTTTTATGACTGCTAGATTCAGCCATGTTTTTTGAATTTATATGCAACTGGTACATTCAACAAGTTTTTCTTCCCTTTGCTTTCATCCATACTTGGACAAATCTTTTGTATCCTTTATTGCTATCTTGGGGTAGATTCAAGAGTTTTTAGTCACTCAAAAGTCTGGTCTAGTATAAAAAAAACTCTTACATACATTTTAGATACTCTTACTACACAGAAAAAAAACAAAATAAACAACAGAACCACCCCCCCAAAAAAACCCAGATGCTCTTGATAAGAGAGGGTAGGTATGTTGTCTTAACTGTAGTAATCACTTCGCTATGTATATGTAGATAAGGATACCAAAACATCATGTTATACAATTTAAATATATACATTGACAAAAATTCCATAAAATCTCTTACATGATTGTCCTGCTCCTTTCTCCCTATGCTACCATCTAGGGCATGAGGATGGGGGATGGGTCATGGGGACCTGGAAGGTGAGGTCCGGTTCAGTATTTGTACCCACCCCTTACCCCTACCCTGCTGCTTCTGGCATCCCAGTATGTGAGATCTGTAGGAGATAAAAGAATTTGTTTAGCTTCTGCAGTAGAAGCTTGACTGTCACTGTCTTTGTCTGACAATGTCCTTTCGAGCCCTTTGTGTGGCAGGTTTCCCTGGAGTGTGGCTTCTAGTCTGTTTCAGCTTGTCCTGGTGGCCCCCCTACTCAGCAGGCAGCTTTCATTGATCCTCAAGCCCATCTCTGTATCAGTCAGATGCTTTGTTCAAGCCTTGCAGTCTCTCAGAGCATCCATAGGAAATGCAACCTTGACTGTCTCTGCTGTGGTCTGAATGTCTGTCCCTTCAAAGTTCATAGGTTGAAACTTAACCTCCTGGTATTAAGAAGTGGGGCCTTTGGGAAGTGATCAGGCCTTTAAAGCTCCACCCCCATTGATGAGATTAGTGCCTTTATTTTTAATTTTAATTTTAAATTTTTGAGTTGGAGTCTCACTCTGTTGCCCAGACTGGAGTGTAGTAGCATACCCATGGCTACTGCAGCCTTGACCTATTGGGTTCAGGTCATCTTTCCACCTCAGTCTTCCAAGTAGCTGGGACTAATTTTTGATGTATTGTAGAGATGCGGTCTCGTCAAATTGCCCAGGCTGATCTTGAACCCCTGGGCTCAGGCAATGTTTTCATCTCTGCCTCCCAAAGTGCTGGAATTACAGGCATGAGCCACCATACCCAGCAGGATCAGTGCCTTTAATAAAGGGAATGAGGAAGAAAGTTTGTCCCCCCACCCTTTTTTTGGTCCTCATGTGAAGACACCTAGATTGCTTCATCTATGGGGATTGGGCTCTCAGCAGACACCAAATCTGCTCATGCCTTGATCTTGGACTTTGCAGCCTCTGCAACTACAGGAAATAAATTTCTGTTGTTTGTAAATTACTAAGGTTTTTCTTTTTAATTGCAGCAGGAACAGACTAAGGCCATTTTAACCTCTTAATAAGCTCAAGTCTCCCAGGGATTCATGTCTATATGCAGAATGCAGGGCCTCAGGCTCTTCCACATTCTCAACTTTAGGTCCTAGACACCAAATGTTAGGTAACAAATACAGTATCTCAGAGCTTCCTCTGAGAACCAGTGTCTAATTCTTTATCTGCTTAATCTAGCTGTTTTGGAGAAAGTGATCATTTCTCTCTCTAATCAAAGTTATTTTTATTTCTGTTTATAATTCTGTTAATTTTTACTTGTATATTTTGAGGCTTTATTGTTTGGAGCACAAAACTTCTAGATTTCTATAGCTTCTTGCTGAATTAGTGCTATTTATCTTTAAGTATTGCCCATCTTTATCCCTAATAAATACTTTTGTCCTAAAGTCTACTTTTTCCTGATAGTAAAATTGCCACTCCAGCTTTTGTTATTAGTAGCTAAACTGCTTCATATATCAGGCATATTTTTTCAATAAATTTAAGTTAATCTTTTTTGTTTATTTATGGTTTAAATATGTCTCTTGTAATCAGGGTATATATGGAATTTTAAAATCAACCCGACTGAGAATATTTATGTTTTGACAAGTGAGATTAATTTACCTATTGTATATTTATAATATAATTACAAAATATATTTTTAGTTAATAGTGTTTACTTACTCTGTGCTTCTCATTTTTACTTCTTTTTTGACTTTGTCAAATTTATTTGTTCCTTCTCTTCCCATCTACTGTTTTTGAAATGTATACATTCTAATTTTAGTCTGTGTGGGCTCTTACTGCAATTTTTCAACTATTCTTCACTTAACAAAGTCTAAAGTTAAGCATTGTCTTTGCCTACTTTCCAAATGATACAAGGCTCCCTGATTCTGAGCCCCTCATCTCTCACATTATTGTTTCCTGATTCTTTAGTTCTATTTTTATTTTAAAAATCTTTTAAAATTAAGCATTACTAGGATATTTTAATTGTGTAATATCAATGCTTAACTAGATTTATCAATTTACTAATTTTCTTTGTTTACTTTTGCTTCTTGAATTTCTTTCTTTTTTTCTTTCTGGGTTTGATTTCTTTCTTATTGAAGTTACACTCTGGTAGTCCTTGAATGAAATATCTATGAGTAGTAAAATCTTTTAATCTTTTCCTCAACATTTCTTCAATTTACCCTCATTTTTGAATGATAATTTTGCCCGACATAAAATTTTAGGATACCAGTTATTTTCTCTCAGCACTTTGAAGGCATTATTTTATTGCCTTCTGGCATCTAGCGTTGCTGATGGGAACTCTTGTAATCCATCAAATTATTTCTTTTGTAGATAATCTCTATTCTGTTCTCTGGTCACCTTTAATACTTTCTCTTTGCCTTTGATGTTTTATCATGATATGACTCGATGTGGATTTAATAATATTTATTTTGCTAAGGCCACTTTTAAAAAATTCCAGAGTCTCATTTTTTTCTCCTCAAATCTGGTTATTATTTCTCCTCAACTGTATCTTTTTTTTTTTTTTGAGTCGGAGCCTCACTCTGCCGCCCAGACTGGAATGCAGTGGCCGCTCCTGGCCACCGCAACCTCGACCTGCTGGGCTCCCGCGATCCCTCCGCCTCAGCCTTCCACGTAGCCGGAATTACAGGCATGCGCTACCATGCCCGGCTGATTTTTTTGATTTATTGTAGAGATGAGGTCTCGCTGCCCAGGCGGGTCTCGAACCCACGGGCTCAGGCAATTCACTCACCTCAGCCTTCCAAAGACGCAGGATTACAGGCTGAGCCACCGAGCCCGGCTTGAATAACTGATTTTTAAAATAGTCTATTAATATTTTTTGTTTCTGGAAGATGTCTTCAATTATTTCAGCATGGTCAGTTATTGGCTTATACTGTGCTGCTTTTCAATTTAGTTTCAGTTTTTTTTTTAAAAGTAATTTTTAAATGCTTTTGGCTTGATCTTTTATCCATACTGTTTGGGGTGCTAATCTTCAATTTTTTTTTTTTATCTCTTACATTTATTGAAATCTCATTTTGGTTTTTTTCTTCATATTTTTGTAATATTGCTTATGAACTTATCTTTAATGAGGATTTTTCTTCTATAACCAAAGTCATGAAAGTGTCTCTTCAGAGTAGGTTTTGTGTTTGCTTCTGTCAGAGCTCTGGGGATTTTGATGGTCATGAATCAGTTTATTATCTATCTATCTATCTATCTATCTATCTATCTATCTATCTATCTACCTATCTATCTATCTATCTATCTATCTATCTATCTCTCTATCTTCATCAACATCATCTATCATTAATCTGTCTATCATCTATCATTTATCTATCTATCTGCCTATCTATCTATATATCATCTATTAATCAATCATCTACCAACTACCCAGGCTGGTACATACATGGGTAATAGACATGTAGTTTTTATTTCACATAGATGACTTTATATATATTTTTTCTGTACGTGGCCTTAAACACACAGAAAGGGTCCCATTCTCTGCTCTTCTGCTTACAATGAGCCATAAACTGCTTTTGATCGCTGCTTGGGCCTTAGAACTCTACCCACAGTCCTTAGGACTATACAAGCGGGGCCCAAAAAACCCCAGAATTATCTTTTGAAGGGCAGGCCCCTTGTAGTACAGGCTTCTTCTGCTATGTAAGTGTTCTGGGAACCCATTGCAATTGTTGTACCATCTAGCATTGTTGTAAAAGGCTGCGTTTGGCTTCAGTGAGTTTTTTTGGAGAGGTTTTCAACGTATTTGCCTATTTCATGATGGGTGATTGAGTGCACCTGCCCACACTGCGCTGCGTGTTTTAGCAATTTTTGACCAAAAACGGCATGATTCCCATGCCCTGCTCTCCATTTTTTCACCAGATCTCACCCTGAGCGATTTTTTTTGTTTCCCCAAATGAAAAAAGTCTTCAAAGGGAACATTTTGCCGATTTGGAAGAGGTAAAACAAAAAAATGGCAGAAGCACTAAAAGGCATCAAAATTGACGAATTCAAAACTGTTTTGAGCGGTGGAAAAAGTGTCTTGACAGGTGTATTGTATCAAATGGAGGGTACTTTTTGAAGGTGACTGAATTTTAGATATGTAAGAATAAGTACACATTTTTAAATAAATTAATTAATTTTGGTTTTTTGGGGTCCCCATTCATATCTGTGGTCCAAGTCCCTACTGTTCAGCTAGAACTTACCACTCTTGTTTTATTTTCCTTCTTTGATTCTGGACCTTGGGGGATTTCTTTTTTTTATTTTGCTTTTGGCTATGGATATAATTTATTTTTCTTATTTTTGTCCTTGGCTATGAGTATTACACACACACACACACACACACACACACACACACCACACATATTCTTTTTCAGGTATAGAGTGGAGATCAATGGTTAGATCTTCTGTAGCATGTCAATGTGTTTGTAATTGGAATAGAGCCTGATTGTCTCAGGTGAGTCTGTCATGGTGACTTCAGGCTGCCTTTTATAAAGAATATTTATTGTACTTCTAGTGATGCACGGGCACTCAGTAAGATAAATCTCTTTTTAAAAAGACTTGGATGATGATGGATACTGCACCACTCCAACCTCATTTTCTTCATATAACTTTCTGTGATTGGCACTGAAAGCATTGGGGTAGTATAGACAGTTATCTGATAGTATAAAAAGTGGACAGAAGTGGAGAGGGAGAAAATAAAACTCAGGGCTTTCATTTTGTAGGTGAAACTGAAAAGTCAGCATGAGAATGAGCCTACGACTATGTGGAAGTTGTAAGGAAAGACAGATGGAGAAAAATATTTTATCTAATAAATACTGAAGAGTGTGCTAAGGTGAACCACAGCAGAATCTTCAGTTGGAAGTTGGAAAGAAAGAGAGGGTCTGTAATAGGTTTGGTTACCATTTCAGAATCCCAACAAGAGAACAAATGGATTGTAAATCTTGAAGTGGGATGAGTCTAATAGAAATCACATGAAAATATAAAAATTGCTCTTTTCGAGACCAGCCTGGGCAACTTGGTGAGACCTCCTCTCTACAATAAGTAAAAAAAATTAGCCAGGCATGGTGATACTTGCCTGTAGTTCCAACTACTTGAGAGGCAGAGGTGTAAGGATCACCTGAGCCCAGCAGGTTGAGGCTGCAGTGGCAATGAATGTGCTACTGCATTCCAGCATAGGTGATGGCATGAGACTCCAACCAAAAAAAAAAAAATTGCTCTTATTCAAACTGACCTTATCATCAGAGAAAGTTCTTTGAGAATGGCTGAGATCATTCTTCAGGACCTAATATGAATATGTGGATTGGATTAGTACTTTGGTAGGATACAACAAATAATATAGTGTGTAAATTATAAAGGTGATAAAAGAGCTAACATTTATTTGAATATTTTTGGAAAGATATACTGCTATAATGGCCATAATGAGAAAAATGTGTATGCTTAGGTAGGTAATTTTTTAATCTATTCATTCTAAAAACATGTATTTACTTGAATCTTCTTTTAATTTAATGGAAAATGCTGTAGGAACATTGAAAACAAATTATTATTATTATTATTATTTTGAGTTGGGGTCTGACTCTATCACTCAGACTGCAGTGCATGATCACAGCTCACTGCAGCATTGAACTCCTGGGCTCAAGCAACTCTTCCCCTTCAGCCTCCTAAGAAGCTGGGACACATCCATACCTGACTAATTTTTGCATTTTTTTTTATAGAGATGAAGTCTCACTGTGTTGCCCAGGCTGCTCTTAAACTCTTGGGCTCAAGTGATCTTCCCATCTTGGCCTCCCAAAGTGCTGGGATTACAGGCATGAGCCACTGTGCCCAACCTGAAAAGACATTTTTAGGCTGAGGTGAGAGGATTGCTTGAGCCCAGGGGTTCAAGATCAGCCTGGGCAACTTGGCGAGACCTCATCTCTACAACAAATCAAGAAAAATTAGCCAGATGTGGTGGCACATGCCTGTAGTTCCAGTTACTTGGAAGGCTGAGGCGGAAGGATCACCTGAGCCCAGAAGATTGACACTGCAGTAGCCATGAATGTGCCACTGCATTCCTACCTGAGCAACAAACAGAATGAGACTCCAACTAAAAAAAATTTAAAAAGCTAAAAAAAAATTAAAAGTAGCCAGGTGTGGTGGAGCATGTCTGTAGCTCCAGCTACTTGGAAGATTGAGGTAGAAGGATCACCTAAGTCCAGCAGGTCGAGGCTGTGGTGGCCATGAGCGTACCACTCATTCCAGCCAGGGTGACATTGTGAGACTCCAGCTCAAAAATAAAAAAGAGTTAAAAGAAAATTCAAAATTGTCCCATATCATCCTCATGCAGCTATCTTCATTTGCATTACATTTGTGTATTGCTTTTTCTGGTTGTAATCATACCATATATAATATTCTGCATTTTCTTCTATTTATTTCATAATAATGTTTTTAGGTATCCAATAAAACTCATAATTTTGTGGATATTTTAGAATAGAGACTTACTATTAAGATATAAAACTTGTAAAATTTCAAAAAGGACAAAAATAGGATTGCCAATTTGTTTTGTTAAATAAAGGCATTGAAAAAGGAAAAAAAACCACAATGATTCTCTAATTGCATCAGCATTTCAGCAAATCAAGGACATTTTAACACACATACACACACACACACACACACACATACTCTCTCTCTCTCTCTCTCTCCAAGGAACATAATAATCTTGGAAGAAAGTTCCTTCAATTGTGTTAATGTAGCTTTATGAATAAAATTACTGTTCTAATCAGGCATGGTGGCTCAAGCCTATAATCCCAGCAGTTTGGGAGGCCAAGACGAGAGGATTGCCTGAACTCGAGGGTTCGAGACCAGGCTGGGCAACTTGGTGAGACCTCATCTCTACAATAAATAAAAAATGAGCTGGATATGGTAGTGTGCGCCTGTAGTTCCAGCTACTTGGAAGGCTGAGGCGGAAAGATTGCCTGAGCTAGCAGGTCAAGGCTGCAGTGGCTGTAAGCATGCCATTGCACTCCAGCCTGGGCAACAGAGTTGAGACTCTGACTCAAAAAAAAAAAATTACTGTTCTTCCACTTTCCCCTTATTTCCCCAAAGATTATTGAAAACTCATCAGGAGCCTTTCCTCATCTAAGAATGAAATTGTGGGTTCCCCTGGACTGGACGGTACCCTGAGAGACTTATTGATGCTGATTTTCGATTTTGCTTGCAAAATAGCTGATTCATTCAATAGAACTGGTGAGAAAGTTGGTGTTTCAAATGATGGGCCCCAAATCCACTGCTTCTCCACATAGATGGAGTTCCTCCATGCAGCTACCAGAGCAAGAAACACCAATGGGTGGCCAGATTTTTATGTTTATTTTAATAGGACTTTGACTGAAAGCCCTAAAAAATGTTCAAATATGGCCTATTGCTGGAGACCTTGACATCATTGCTATTCATATTTTTGAAGAAAAGGAATTTGGTCAGGATATGAGACGTGTTTCATAGTTCTTCACATGGCAGAGGTGACATCTGAAAGAAAAGTTATAATTAGGAGACCATGAGTTAAATGAAAAGTTTAACATTTGTGAACTGGCTCAATTTGAAGTCATTGAATATTCATCACACATTGGTGCTGCAGAGGATTTTAAAAAAATATATTTCGTTTTAGAGCTGTAGGGTGTGAGTGAGGATTTACTACATAAGTAGGTTGTATGCAGGTGACATTTGGGCTATGAGCTGGTCCTCTCTTCCTCTGATAGTGGACCAGGTACTCAGCATGTTGCCATGTACCTCCCTCTTCTCCCTCCCTTCCCCAGCAGTGTCCAACATCCTACCCTTGTGCTCATGTGACCAGTGATCAGGGCCCACTTGTGAGTGAGAACATGTGGTATTCAGTCATTCTTTTCTGTGATAGTTCACTTGGTATGATGGTCTCCAGTTGAATCCATGCTGCCATTAAGGCCATGGAAAGTGCTCAGCCTCACTACTCATCAGAGAAATGTGCAGGATTTTAAATGTTTTCTTGCCTGAGTTCTTGCCTGAGATACATTTGAGATCCCCTGCTTTGCTGGTGATTGTGCTTCAGGCTGGACCATGGCTAGGTTAACCTGTTCTGAGTCAAGGCAGGAAGCTCCTCAATAAATTTTTTGATGTGGTTTGCCCTTTGCTTCTCAGAAGGAAATTTATACCCACTGGAATCGTTATTTTTTGAGGACTTCCAGCAGCTCTTAGCGTTCTGGGTGTGAAAAGCTCATGTGTTTTATTCACAAAACCTCCAGCTGCTTAAAGGAGTTTAACATGAAGTGTAATTCCGCTGTTAGGTGTTCAAAGATTTTCTCAAAAATGCTTGAGAGACAAATGAAAAAAAAATTTAAAAGCTCACAAATTAATGTGTTATTAAGCATGACTTCCACAGGGTTGTTGCTCTGTGCTGCTATTTATGAAATGTAGATGCATTTTTAGGGATGAGGGAGGATTTTCCATTCCTTACCATACCACCCCCATTAAAGTCAACATTTATCAAAAATCATTTGATTTTTGAATGCCTGATGTTTGTACAACTGTTTTGGCTTTTTTTTTCTTTCTTAAAGTTCCTGTGTTTGCAGTGAAAGTGTCAAAAGTTAAAAACAGATGAATTCAAGAAGTAGGAGTTTATGCCACATTCAAAGAATGGGAATAAAAACATCCAGAATGACAATGAAAGTAGCTCAGAATTATTATTTATAAGATATTCTCCTTTTAAATATGTGCTTGCTAATCTTTTATCTCACTTTGTTTTTAATTTTTTTTTTTATGTCAATACATTTATTTTAAAGCTGCTTCTAGGCCAGGCATGGTGGCTCACATCTATAACCCCACCACCTTAGGAGGCCAAGGTGGGATGATCACTTGAGGTCAGGAGTTCAAGACCATGCTGGGCAATGTAGTGAGATTCCATCTCTATACAAAAATAACCAGGCACGATGGCATGTGCCTGCAGTCCCAACTACTTGAGAGTCTGAGGCAGGAAGGCCACTTGAGCCCAAGAGTTCCAAGCTGAAGTGAGCTATGGTCATACCACTGCACTCAGCCTGGGCAACGGAGCAAGACCCTGCCTCAAAAATAAATAAATAAATAAATAAATTTTAAAAATTAAGTTGCTTCTATTACTGTCTAGGGGAGAACTTATCCTCTGATTAAATCAAGGTGGTGACTGAAAAAGCTGGCATATGGAAATATGAGAATGAGTGCTCAGAATTATGTGCTCATGAGAAAATGCCAAGGAAATGAGAAACTCAGGAAATCAAGTAATATAAAAATTAAAATGAGGGAAATTCTTGTTCTATGGGAACAACGCTTAGTAGTGATTCCAGTTTCATCTCATCTCTATCCTGGTTTCTCTGGTTAGCCTTTGACAGTGAAAACTTAAAGTACATGTTTATTTATCTCCCTATTTTTCTACTTCTCCATATGATTTTTTTCTTACCGATCATGTCTATTTCAGTCATATGGTGCTGGATTGTCTCAAAATCAACTCAGTACGTTGCCTAGCTGCCAAATGTATTGACTTTAAAGAAACCTAAGGAGATTTTGCAAAGCTCTGTAGATGTTTTGGGACCACAGTTTACAACTGAGTCTTCAGTTGGGATTTCCATAACTGGTGTCAGTTAAACGTGAGGTTGGATTCCTGCCTGATATTGCTGTTGTGTTTTAGACTTTGTTATTTGAGTTGGTGGGGAAGGGGTCCTGCTGACTGTCAGCTAGCCTTTCAGTTCTAGATTCCAGTGGTCCCCTACATCTGATGATGTCTGTTGGTCCCAACAACAAAACTCTGTGTCCAGTGGGCAGAGGTGGCGACTATAGTTGGTATTTGCTCCTTGTAAACCCAATTGCAATAACAAGAGAGGAAGAAAACCTAATAGTGACAACCATCACTATTAGAATTGTGGAGCCAAGGATTTCCAGGTGGGGTTAGACACATGGGTAGGCTGGAAATCCCAGGCCTGCCTTCGTTTTTAAGGAGCTATAGCCGAGTTTAGAAATTATCTGTAGTCTCAAGTGGATGCCTCTGTGACTGACTTACAGGAGATGCTCTATGTATATGGTTATTGGTTGTCCAAAAAATTAAAACATAAACAGAGAAACAAAACAAAGCAACCTCTTGGCATATTTAAGCCATAAATGTGCCTTGATTGTGTAATTGTGCTTTCAACTAGTTATATAATTTCATCCTTATTTTCTATTAGTGTGGTTTCTGGTCAAATACAATGGAACTCCTGTACCAGCCTGTTATCCATCTTAAGAGGAAAGAGGAGTGATTAATATGATTGACAAGATGGATGCAATGTTGGGTCCCACAGTCCCAGCATGAGAGGGACTGCCACATAGGGTGGGGTCACTTCACCTTTTCATTATATTCTGGGGGCTGGTTCATTATATTCTGGTAGAGTGGGCAAGGACCCCCAAGACACTAGGCTGTCCTGACTCCTATCCTTCAAAGGACATTTTCTGTCTCACCTATCCTGCCTTAGAGAGAAAATGGGAATCCAGCTATGACTTTAACATCTACATAAAGCTGGTCGCTTCCTCCAGCCACTGTTCTATAGGCAAATGCTTCTGATTCTGAGGTTGCCAAAATGGCCTTGGTGCCCAGCTGTTCTCACAGCATGGTGTTTTTACTGATTGCCTTCAGCTCCAGGTGAGCCAAATTCAGGGTGAGTGGGGGTGGGGGGTTGGCGTAAAAGCTGGCTTGGATCACTGACCATTTCAAGACCGTTTTGTCACTTGGTGTTTGTCTGTCTGATACTCTCACTCTTGTAGAATTCTTGGCTCTGTTCCTGACCTTGGGCCCCACAGCTCACTTTTTTTGCTTCTTGTTTTCCCAGCTCTTGTGGAGACTGGGTGGGCTGTTGCTAACTCTTGGTTTGATTGCTTGTGACACCAACCTACTTCTCTATGGCTTTGTGACAGGTATTCCTGCCAGGGCCATGCACCAGACATCCGAGAAACTGGGTTTCTTTGTTTGTTGACTAAGCTGGACACAGTAGGGTATAATGTGGGGACAACTTTATTTCTGTAAGCTCCATGGCTCAAGTCTAATAACATCCAGCCCTATTCCAAGTCTTCTCAGTGCCAACCTTGCCCCATCACTTCCAAATACTGACACATAGTCTAATCTTCAAGCATTGAGAAATACAGAGAAGTCTAATTCTTAAAAGTCAGTTTTCCATCCTGTTTAAAGATTCTTTGCATCTGGAGCCTGTCTCAGGATCTCAGAATTGGCTCCTCTGGGGCCATGGCTGTTCCCAGAGTGGAGAAAGAGTAGAGGCTTGGGCTTCCGCTCTTTCTTGCCATTGGTCTATGCTTCTGTTCCTCCAGAGTTGGAACAGGAAGAAAGAGGACAAGGTTAACTTGATCGTGCCTTTTGATTTGGCATCAGAATCCCCTTTGTGAAGCTGAGGTTTAAATGCTGACGCTGGTTCATGAAGTGAATTGGTAGGGTCCTGCAGGTTCTTGTAGTGACATCACCCTACAGCTCTCTCCATGGCATGGTGATACCCCCCCATATTTGTCTGCTTATGGTACCCTACCCCTGGCTACACCCTTGGTCCACCTCCAGCCTCTTTCTGTCAGGTTGATTCATCCCTGCAAGTACAGCAACATTCGGTGGGTCCCCGGGCACAAAAGCGTGCTTAAGTATCTTGCCTAGCTATTGATGGAAGCTCGGCATGCCCCCACCATGGCCCCTTCTTGTCACCTATTCCCAGGTACCTCTCTAACAGCTTCTCCATCTGGAAGTCAGTCACCAGCCCCTGGCAGCTCAGAACCCTAGGGGACGCCTTTGAGGCAACCTCTATAGTTCTTTGAAAGCCTCTCAAGCATGGTATTTCCGTGCATACATGAGAGTGTCACTATCCAAGCCTCTTTCCTATCTACTCCAGGAGGCCCTGCACAGCCTTCTGAAACTCTCTGAAGGAATGCCAGGTCTCTGGTCTCCTTTGATCAGCTCTAGTCTCCCCTTTCAGTGTCAGTGTGTAATAGCTGATTGCACACGTCTCTTCCAACTCCTCTCTTGGTCGACTGAAATATGAGAGTGTTTGTACGCTATGCAGAAAACAGCAAATCCTACAGACTGACTCTGGGAGCTGGCTGTTCAACATTGATCTGCATCCGACACACATACACTTGAGGTGGGAGAGGCAGAAGGGTGGAACTTGATGCTGTTTTTTGGGGGGGGTTCAGGAGGCTCACTCTTTAGAGAGTTGTGCATAGATGTGCTGGCTTCCTTTTTTGACGGGTGTGAACACCTACCACCCCATGCTCTCAGTCTTGAGCCTTAGCCAATGGTGGGAAACGTCCCACCTTGCATTGCTATGTACATGGCATTTGCGACTTATCAGTCCTGTGCCTGGTATTTCTTTCACTTATTCTCTGTTTTCCAGATTAGTAAACTAAAACTCGAAGAAGGTGGACTCATTCAGGGCCACATGAGTGATCATTAGCAGAGCAGGCTGGCCTCCTGGTTACAACTACTTCCTGCTCCTCCACGCATCTGACCTTCTCTGCAGGTTCCACTGGGCCAGCCTCATAGACCAGCTGCAGTCTGACTCCTGGAGTGATGAGTGGGGTCCAGAGATTCTGATGCAGGTGGTTCATGCATCACATGTTTAGAGATCACCTGTGCAACCTGGCAGGGACTCAAGGCTTGGGCTTACGAGAGAATATGGGTGGATTTTAGAGTGAGGCTCTCCTTCTTCCTATGCTAGGGAAGGGTCAGACTCACAGTCCTTCCTATATGTAAAGGAAGTGAATGGCCCAGGGTCAAAATTTTCCTCAGCTCCATCTGGGGAGCACAAGGACACTGTATCCACTGAGGCTCACCTCCACATACCTTGAACAACTGATGATGTCAATTTTTGCTGGATTGTTTTGTACTTGCTAATGATCTCTAAGTTCTTTCCCATGTTATTGACTGTAAGTCAAGTGATTGTAATTGTTAATCATATCACATAATCTGTAAATAATATGACTTTATTATTCTGGGTTTCATTAGCAATTCTGGTAAATTAACTGTGTATATTCAATGTTTCCATTTGGCTTGGGCTATGGACTGTGCTGCCTGGCCCCCACTCAGGAAGGGAGGGCTTATTTCCTCAGTGCTGGGAGTATGTCTGGAGGATGCCTCAGCCATCAACCTTCTTTGGGATGTGCCAACTGATGATGATTGCCCTGTCCAAGGTCCTGGGCCAACCTACAACCAACAACTAGTTAATGCAAGAGTATCAACCAGAGTTCTTCAGAAAAGCAGATCAGTAGGACAGATATATATATATATATATATATATATACACACACACATATATATATACACACACACATATACACATATGTGTGTATATATAGATATGCATGCATATATGTGTAAATATCTGCATATATACAGAATGTATATACACATATATATGTATATATGTACAAGTATATATACGTATAGATATAGTATCTCTCCATATATTCCGTTTCTTAAAATAAATCTTATTATAGATCTCTCTCTATATATATCCATAGATATACATATAGCACATGTATATATATATGTATGTAGATATATAGAGATAAATATATAAAATGAACTATGCATATAGAGGATGCCAAAAAATGTGTACACATTTTAAGAAAGGAAAAAACTGTGTTAAAATTGTAATACCCAATATATACTGATAACAAAAGATGAATACAAGTCATGTTTAACTTCTGCAATTACAAGAGGTACTCAAAGTGGTTATCGTCAGTGTCCAGACACTTCTGACTATGGTGAACTAAAAGTAATTTATAGATAACATCTCTTAAAATTTGTATACTTTTTTGGCACCCTGGTATATGTATATATAGATATATAGATAGATAAATCAATGTCTTAAAATGAATCTCATGTCTATCTATATCTATGTACATATGTGTATATTACTATAGGTATATATGTATACATAGATATAGGTAAATAAATGGATAGATATAATGAGACTTATTTTAAGAAACTGGTTTATATAACTGTGAACTGGCAAGTCTGAAGTTTATAAGGCAGGCCGGCAATTATCTCTACTTACAAGGAAAGGTCTCCAGAGTGAGAAGCAGGCAAGAAGAAAAAATAAAGATAATAGTGGTGTATGATGTCTCAAGCTTGCTGTCCTAGCTCTTTGGGAGGCCAAGGCAGGAGGATTGCTTGAGGCCAGGAGTTTGAGACCAGCCTGAGCAAATAGCAAGAGACCATTCCTACAAAAAATTTTTAATTAGCAAAAATAAAAAACCCTCAAAAACCAAAGCAACAACCCCCCCCCCACACACACACAAATGATAGTGCTAAAGAGAACAGCTGAGTGCCCCTTGATCAGGACGCACCCTGGTAAGTTGATGTCTACTCAGATTTTCTACTGAGACTCAGAGTCTCAGTGCCTTTTGCTTGGGGGAGGCTGCTTTTGTTTTCAGTAAATGCTGATGGATATGGTCAAGTGGGAGGGATATTGTGGTTTCTGAGTCTTCTTGGGGTTTGTCCATACCATATCTGCAACATGGTGAGGGCAGCCCTTTCTGGGAGAGAAACCACTTCCAGCTTAGCCTAAAGTCAACAATATTCTTCAGCTTTCTTAAGAAGGCCCTCTTGACTGGGGGGGATTTTCAGAAGCTAATTCATAGATTGCCAAAATTTAGCATTTCAGAGATTTCCAGTAAACTAAGGGATTCTCCAGAGAAACTGAAAGGCATTAAAACAAAGGTAAGCTTGCATACACATAATATAAGGATGGATCCCCCCCAAAATAGGAATTATCTTTTGGAGGATAGATTTCCTGTAGGAATCTTTTGGAGGATAGATTTCCTGTATCCACTAGGTTAGTGTTCTAGGAACCCATCAGTGTACCAGCTAGCATTGTTCTGAGAGACTGTGTTCAACTTCAGTGAATCATTTTTTCAGTGAACTTTTTTTTTTTGGAGATTCTTTCAGTGTGTTCACCCATTTCATTATGGGTGGCTTATGAGTGCATGGGAATGTCCCTGTCCAAGCCTCTCTTTCCTATCTCCCCCTGGAGGCCCTGCACAACCTTCTGAAACTTTCTGTAAAGGAATGCCGGGTCTCTGGTCTCCTTTGATCAACTCTAGTCTCTCTTTTCAGTGTTGGTAAAGAATAGCCAATTGCACACATCTCTTCCAATTTATCCTGCCCACTGTGTTGAGTGTTCAGTATTTTGACCAAAAACAGCCTGTCCTCCCATGCCCCACCCTCCCTATTACCATATCTCAGCCTAAGCAACTTTTTTTTGTTTCCCTGGATGAAAAAAATTCTCAAAGGAAAATATTTTGCCAATGTGGAAGAGGTGAAACAAAAATGGCAAAAGCACCATAAGTCATCAAAATTGACAAGCTCAAAACCTGTTTTGAGCAGTGGAAAAAGTGTTTTGATAGGTGTAAGACATCAAATGGAGAATGAAACGTAAACATGTAAGAATAAATAAACAATTTTTTATAAATAAATTCTGTGTTTTGGGGTGTCCCCCTTGTATATCTATATATATGGATTTTTGACATTAGTGCAGACAAGTTAGTTCTGTCAAGTAATTAATCCAAGTGTAATGAACTTGGCTTACAAAGTTACTTCTTTCCACTCTCTCTGAGTTTTAACTGTGAATGAGTATCACTGGATCATGAGGGAGCGCTCCATGGTACAAATGACACAAAGAAAATTCCTGTTGTGTTGCTTTCTCTGCTGTTGAACCAGTGGATGACTTTTCCTGCACTCAGGAGACAGTTATGGCTCACAGTAATAGAGTCTAGGTTTAAATCCTGATTCAAATCCCTGTTTGTCCACTTACCAGATCTGTCAGCCTTGCAAACTTCAGCTTTCTGAGAAATCAGGATAGTGATAATCACCTTGCAAGCATGATGACTAATGCTACAAACAAAACAAAACTCTACACTCTACACCTTGCACTGATAAACAAGCCGGTACTACCACATAGGAAAACAGCAGTGACTTTGTTGGGTTCATTCGGCTCACAGTGCCTTTGTTTTTTTACAAAACCTTAAGATGCTCTATCTTCGATAAAAAGAGACCACCCCCAACTTGTTTTGAGAAAGGGGGCATGACCTGTCTCTGGGAGAGGACCCCGCCTCCCTCCTGCCTTAGGCTCTCCCACTTCTTTATTTTTCTGGAACTTCTGCAAAACCTAGTCAGATTTCAGAGGGTCTGGCCAACAATGAAAATTCTGGTACTTAGTAGCACTTTTCCCAGCAAGAGGAAAAAAATGCTGAATAAGCCTTATAGTTGTACCTCATGAATGCTGCAAATTGAAAACTCAATGAAATGTCAAGCAAAGAAAGAATCTTTTAGCAGTTTGTTGGTTTACCAGGCAAGTGTGTGGGAAGCCAGAGACAGCCTGTGAGATTCTCTCCTTCAGGAAGCCTCTGCCCTCCAGGGGACGCCTTCTTACCCATTTTACTGAGAAGCTCTTTGCATCCCTCTACACTCTCACACAGTCTCCATCTTGGTCCCCCACCTCACTGGTTCTGGAAACTCTTGTTCTTCTTTAAGTTCAGAATACCTCAACACCAGTCTTCTGCCCAGCTTCTGCACTGAGGTGGCCCCAGCAGAAGTCTAAGTCCTAGACTCTGACTGTGCAAAGCTCCAGAGCTTTTGTTCACCTTGACTCACCTCATGGGCACAATTGTTCGTTCTTGGGGCTGAAACAGAACTCCCCATCTTCATCAAAACTTACTTGCCCCTCTTCTCCCCTTTTCCTCTTCCTTCTCTCTTCCCCTGATCTCTGTACCTAATTGTCCACCAGGTTCTGATGTTTCTTCTTGCTGTCATCCTGACTCTCTCATTCCAAGGCTGCCCTGTCTTTACTACCTTGGGTTGGATCACAGTAGCTGCCTCGGCACTGGCCTCCCTGCCTCTGCCCATCCCTGCTTGTCCTCTGCCTCATGAATCTTCTCTATAGCCTCTTGGGGAAACTTCACTCCACAGATGCTCAAAAACTTCAGCAGTTATTCTCAGAGCAAGGTTCAAACATCATAGCCTGGAATTCCAAGCTCTCCCTGTTATCTTGGTCTGGTTCTTTGTGATCCACACAAACCTTCATAATCCAATAAACTTGCCTACTATCTCCTTTTTGCTTTGGGTTCTTCCACTTCTTAATTTTTCTGGAACTTCTGCTGAACTTCACACCCTTTCTCCACGCCCTCTGTTCCAGGTCATTGTCCAAAACCCTCCGCTCTTACCTGCTCTGAAAAGCCCTCTTCAAGCCCCTCAGGAGATGGTAAGGATGACTTTTTTTTAAAGCATTTTAATACTGTCAACAGAGGGCTTTTATTATCGGATTTCATTTCATCTTCACATGAGGAAGTAGTTGCATCACCCCCCCCATAGATGAGTTTTCTGTAAGCATATTTCACTTGATTGTCTGTCTTAAATTATTCTTTCTGTCTCTGTTGTCCTCTTTTCTGATGTCAATAGAAGTTCTTCCTATTTTTAATGATGAAAATTCTCCCACTCAGGGCTTAATCCCTCTTTTCTCTCCCCTGAACTCTTCTAGTGCTTCTTATCAGAGCAGCTCTGTGGTTTTCTACTCTATATTATAAAACTTTGAGCCACAAGCTTTCTCTCCTGCAAGGCATGTAGGTTTTTGGGGAGCAAGAGACACACCTTGTATCTCTTCTGTCCAACATGGCCCACACAGTTCTTTGCATGGGGTGAGTGCTCAGTTCATCCTTGTTGAATGACTCACTGATGATGGAACATGGAAAATTCTGTATGGATGCAGTGCATACCTGTGAAGCCAGAGGCACACTATAAACATTCTTCCTGAGTATCAGGGAAGAGTGTCTGTAGTGGGATTCATTATTTTCATTTTAAATAGTGAGGGTGATTTACTTTTTTTTTTTTATTTCCAGACTCTGTCCAATACAAATGAGACAATCTTTATGCAATCTTCTTAAACCAGCCAAAACTCTGTAGAAATGGAAAAACTGGTTTTAGTTCTTCTGGTGGCTAAATACCCCTCATCAGAATGCCAAAGTGTTTTGGCAAATCCAATGAGCATAGAACTACTTTTGTGATGATTTCAAGGTTCTTTGAAATTCTCCAACCTTAACAAGCACAAGGAAACATTTTCCTGTAGATATTCTCTAAGTATTTGGAAAGGATTTTTGTGTTTGTTTGTTTTCTTGTTTTGGTTTTAACAATAGTGTAGTATAGAAATTTAAGAATCGCAAATATTTCTTTTGTCTGTATGCCTTTAATGATAGTTGATTTTTAATAAGAAGACTTTAGCCTCTTTCTCTCTGCCTCTCTATACTATATTCAAAATGAAGACATGTGCTACAGGTATCCCAGTGATGATGAAAGAAGAAATTTCATCTAGAAAATGATGCTTTGTAATGAGGTCTCTTACACATGGCCTCTCTTTTAATGCAAGTTGCTATTCTTGTTCTATTTATATCTATATTCTATATTATATTATATTATATCTATATTCACACTCAGGAATTTTGCCTTTCTTATCTATAATATTAAATTAATACACTATTGATTAGATAGCAATGAATTGTTTTATATACCGCCTCAGAAGCAATTACATATTATTAAGATTATGCTTGTTTTTGTTAAATTTTTATTGTTAATTTGAAAGCATGTAACAGATCCCATTGCAAGGATGGTTATTGATGCATTTGCTACCTTTAAGATTTGACAAAATTCATTTTGAAGGCCAAATTTACTTCTAAAACAGACTTGAGGATTCTGTTCACAAAGATATATTGTGTTTGATGAACTTTCTTAGAAACACATAATGTTTATTTAAGCAGTGACTTGCTTTTCAGTTGTCTGCTGTTATGAAATGACTAAATATTTGTTTTTCCAGTTGATCTTAAGGGGAAAAACATCCCTGGTAAATGTGTTTTCTTGAACAGAAGGCTCAATGTAAGATGGAAGAGAAGTCATATTTATAGTAACTTTTCCTTTCTTGATGTCATCCACCTTTCAAATGCAGCCTGTTTTCTTTCAAATATTTCATCTGTGCTGGGGGCCTCAAGGCAGATCATGGTCCCAGACTGAGGGACATAGTGCTGTTTTGCTTCACTGTGTTTTGTTTTGGGAAATCTGGTAGCTACCTCTTCAGCTCTGAGATCAGTTTGAGGGCTTTCACTTGCGAAATGGCAAGGTGTAGGAGGACAGAAGGAACCTGAATACTTACTTGGGTCCAAGAGCACCTTGGGCTTTACAAACCAGTGCACAGAGGTGTGTTAATGCCTGTTTCTGTTTTGCCTTCTCTTGACAAAAATAAATAAATACATACATACATACATAAATGGAAAAAGCACAGGGGATGCAGGTTGATCCCCAATGGCAAAAGGTCGAACTCCCAAACCAAAATGAAATAAAACCAGACCACATTAACAAGACTTAGAAGAAGCAAACAGTCACAGCCATTACATGACTCAGACACAACTGATGGAGACTCTTGCAGTTTTTTCCCTGCAAAATCCCTTTTATTCATCGACATTTTTCTATGACTTAGAATAAAAGGAGAAATTTCAGGGAATTCTGTAAAAGCCCAAGAATTGCCTCACTGAGTTCTAGGTTATAGCAGAGTTGGTGGCACAGTGATTTAGTGGAAACACACATACTCTCTCACAGTGTCAGATTGATGAAAGATACATTTTGAGGTACTAACCAGGTTCAAGAAGCAGAAGAGCTTACATGGAAGCAATTTAAGAGCACCCAGGTATGCCACATTTCCAGATTTGTACCTCTGTCTCCAAAGTTTTTACTTTCATCACAGGGACTCAGCATCTAGGAGAGCAGCTGACTATGCTGGTCTTGGCAGTTTTGCTGAGTGCCGTTTCCTTATCAATAGCTTCAGCTCCCTTTGTCTCTCTTTGGCTTCTAGAGCACAGTTGAGCTAGAGCTAGCTCCTGTGGGTTTACTAGAACCAGCTCTGCTCTGCACATCTCTTCCCAACTCTGCATTCAGGAACTCTAGTGGGTTCCTTGCAATTGGCCATGATGAGAATATTTACTCCACAGAAACTACCAAGTGCTGCAAATCAGTTTTCCTATAGACAGCTGGTTGTTAAACATCTAGCAGCACACCACTCTAAGATACCGGGGTCCCACCTTCCTACCAGAGATGAACCCCTACTGTGCCCTTGCACCTGGGCCCTTCCTCTGCTTCCTCCCCAGACTGGACCGTCCCTGGCTCTCCTGTCTCCATAATCTCTATCTCTACTACTCCACTAGTTGTCTTTATCTTGCCTATAAACATACCTGCTTTTCTCAACCTAACAAACAGACTAAACAAATAAGAGAAATATTCTTTTTGCTCCACCATAAATGTTTTGAGGGCAGGACTAAGCCTGTGCACTGTTGCATCCTTAACTAATGGCAATTTCTGGAACACAGTAGGTGTTCAGATGTTGACTGGATGAAGGCATTAGCTCTTTTTCCTTGAGCTACTCCTCCTCCCTGTTTTTGTTGTTCAATTTTTGTGAGTAGCCTGCATTGCCTTTTGATATCATCCTGATTTTCCACTACTGAGCCATTTAGAAACTGGCTTACTCCTGTCACACCACTGCAACATTTTTAGAGGACACAAAAAGATTTTAACTTGACAAATCCAGGATCTATTCTCAATGTGTGTGGTTGGTAAATGACTTTCTCCTGTTCATTAATCTATCTGCAGATGGAACACTGTGAGCTGTTTCTGTATTACTGGACGTCCTCTCTTGGTTTCCATGACTAAGGTCTTTCCTAGCTTCCTCCTAATTATCTGACTTCTCCTCTTTGTGTTCTTGGCTGTTTTCTTTTTTCCCTTCAGTCTGCTGAGTATTTTAGGTACTGTTCTCACTCAATCCTCTTCTGCCTGTATCATGCCCTCTTAGATCCTTCCCTAGTAAAAAAGGAAGAGGAATTTGTATTTTCAGAAAGCTCTTCAGCTGACTCTGATGCTCACCAACCTACACTCTGGCACAGAGCTCAAGTAGGGAAACGGGGGAGTTGGTATTTGTGATTGTTTCTATACAACTCTGTTTCTCCCCCAAGACTTCACTCATGAGCAAAGCCTATTTTTAGTTGGCACTTAGCTCAGTGGCTGACACACAGAGGGAACTCAGTCAGTGTGAGATGGATAAATGGATGGATGTGTGGGTCGGCGAATTAGATGAATGGATGGATGAACAATTTAATGAATAAATGAATTTGAAGGACACCTGGAGTTTATATTATGAAAGGAGACAAAAACGAGTGGAACTTCTTAATTCTAGAGACGGGGATTATCTAACATTTCTGAGCTTATATTCAGTGTCCTGTGTAGACATATAGAGGAAAGACTCTCCCTACTCTATAGACACACTCCCTACAGCATGCCACTCCTGAGAACACTCTTCTACCTTCTTATCTTTGCTCATTTATGTTCTCTCCCTTTCATGCTCCTCTCCTTATTCCCACTTACTGAAATACTAGGTACCCTTTACATAACTGCTCTGCAGAGGCACTGCTACTCCATGGCACTAGATGGGATTGCTGCCTCTTTTATCTTTCTCTTAGGACCGTCACTACATTCTGCCTCCAATCAGTAACTTAACTAAAAGTACAACCTTCACATCATACCCATTGTTTATTGAGAGTAAGTTCCATGTCAACCCAATATCTGGTCACCCAACATATGGATAGATTGAGATTGGTCACTTATCATGGTGATATTTATTTCCTGATTCTTAGATACAGTGTTGGAAGTAGGGAGATTTATGAGCCAAACTATTTTCCAGCAGATCATTTTATGTTTAAATTAGAGCTGAAGAGCATATCCAGCATGTCTGTGTGAGTATGGATATAGATGGTAAAGGATACTTTTACTGCCAGTAAGGTAACAACAACAATGACAACAACAAACCCAAATCAAAATGGTTTAGTTAACAAGGAAAATGTATCTGATATGACAAGCAGTCTGGTGGTGAGGTGACTTCAGAGTTAATTATGCCTAATCTTCCCCACCCAGAATATTTCCTTCATTTTTTCTCAGATTTCGATTTTGTCCTCAGGTGACCTCTCACAGTCCTTTCACAGTCTGTGAGATGGCTGCCACAGTCCCAAGTGACATACAGACAGGACTGAAATCATATGACCTTTCCTCGCCAGCCAAGATTTTTCCTAGAAGTCCTCTGGCTCATTTCCCCAGTGTTGAATTGGCCACAATTTGATCATGTGCTCTTCCCTAAACCAATCAGTGGTCGGAGCAAAGGGTGCCCACTGCTAGAATTTATACCAGAGTTGGAGCAAAGTCACCTTCCCTGGGTCATGGAGGGTGGGTTGCAAACTCAAGCAAATTGCAGTTCTTCCTTTAAGGGAGAAGGGAACAACCAGATGTGTTAGAGGCCTTTGCCGTGTATGTTGGGCAGTAAGGGAAAAAACAGGCTGCTCTCAGATTAACGTTTTCAAACTGGTGTGTATTTTGAGGTCTTAAGTCTGGTTTGCATAATTTTCTGACTTTTTTTACTTTAGTGAGGCCAGCTGTTACTTCACACGACTGGTAGCATGTCTCTCCCTGACAAAACTTCTCTCCCTGCACTTTGTGACATCTTTTTGGATGCTCTGTGGCTTCTCAGCTGTGTTATGGATAATTTACATTGTCAGATAAATACCCCCAGGATAAATGAAATATTAATAATGCAATAACACTAACTTAAAAATACCCATTGCACATATTTAATAGAATCCTCTCTGGGCTCTATTCTGGGTTTATAAATTAGACCCAATGATGTCACAACCATAAATCAAGTTATTCTTTCAGCCTAGAACAGGTTTTGGCACAAAAACATACTATAGTATAGCATGGTATAGGAAATCTTAGCTCATACTTTTAAAACTCTTATTCCCTTTCCAGCAATTGGAAACTAGATGCTATTTTAACCACTTACGTGTCCACGGGAAACATCTAACCAAGCAATAATCAATATTGGCTTTGGGTTTTGGAAACACCTTTGTTAGCACAGGATTTGCGCAGTTTTGCAAAGCACGATCAAATTTACCTTCACCCTCCCTCCTCCTGTTGACCTTCATGCCACCCCACCCAGAACTCCTCTATATGACTGAATGGTGAAGGTAACACATGACAGTGAAGAAAACGCTGTGAAGACATGCTTAGTATTGTAAAGTGATCATTTCGGAGTTTTGTTTCATGATTATTAAGATGAGTATTCTTGGTTTGGAAAATGCACAAAACTATAAAGAAGAAAATAATATGCAGCCATTAAAAAGAATAAATTCATGTCCTCTGCAGTAATAGGAATGGAGCTGGAGATCATCCTAAGTGAACTGACTCAGAAACAGAAAACCGAACACTGCATGATCTCACTCATATATGGAAGTTAAATGGTCACAAAGAAAGAATTAATAGATACTGGGCACACCAATAAAGGAGGAAGTCAAGAGGGAGGTTAGGGTTCAGAAATTACCTATGGTGTACCATGTTTGCTATTTGGGGAAAGGACCCCCTGAGACCCAATCCCCACCTCTACACAGTATGTCCATGTAACAAACATGCATTTGTACAGAATCCTTGCCCCTTTGTAAGGCTTAGTATTTCATTGTGTACATATAATATATTTCGGTATCTATGGATCTATTGATGAATGTTTAGGTTGATTCCATATCTTAGCTATCATGAATAATGCTGCAATTAACATGGGAGTGCAGATAGCTCTTTGACATACTGGTTTTATTTCCTTTGGGTATAGACCTAGAAGTAAGGACTATATGGTGTTTCTATTTTTGATTTTTTAGGAATCTCCAGACTGTTTTCCATAATGGTTGTACTAACTTATATTCCCATTAACAATGTGCAGGTATTCCCTTTTCTCTTCTCATCAACACTTATTCATCTTTTTGATAATAGCATTCTTTTTTAAATGCAAATTAAGCCACAATATCACACCTGTTGGAATGCTACTATTGGCTGGGTGAGGTGGTTCAAACCTGTAGTACTAGCACTTTTGGAGACCAAGGCTGGAGGCTTACTTGAGCCCAGGAGTTCAAGACTAGCCTAGGCAGCATAGTGAGGGGTCTCACTCTGTTACCTAGGCTGGAGTGCAGTGACATATTCAAAGCTCACTCCAGCCTCAACCTTCTAGGCTCAGGCCATCCTCTTGCCTCAGCCTCCTGAGTAGCTGGGACAACAGGAGTGTGCCACTATGCCTAATTTTTTTCCGTTTTTATTTTTGGTAGAAAGATCTTGCTATGTTGCCTAGGCTGGTCTTGAACTCTCGGGCTCAAGCAAGCCTTCTGCTTTGGCCTTCCAAAGTACTAGGATTACAGGCTTGAGCCATTTGTCTGGACTATAGTAGCATTCTAACAGATGTGATATTGTGGTTTCATTTCCATTTTCCTGATGATTAGTGATGCTGAGTATCATGAGGTGGGTTGGAGAGATGTTGGTCAAATGACACAAAATTCCAGTTAGGCATGAGGAAGTAATTCAAGAGATCTATTATACAACATGGCGACTATAGTTAATAACAATTCTTGAAAATTGCCAAGAGTAGATTTTGTGTTCTGATCACAAAAAATGATATGTGAGGCAATGTATTTGTAACCCACAATAATACATATTTCAAAACATCAAGTTATACATAAGTGTATAAATTTTTTCTCAAAACAATAAATAAAATTAAAAAAATATTTTTAAAAGAAGAAAATAAGAACCCCTTGTCATTTACATTGGAAATCCAGCAACATTCTGTTAGCATTTTGGTGACTTTCTTCAAGTCATTCTCCTCTTCCTCCCTTCCCTTTTTTTAAAACATCTATTATTTTTTTTTCTTTTTGCAATATTGAGATCACGTTATATATGTGGCTTGGTATCCTGGTTTTTTTCCCCCAAGTGTATTATGCTATATTTTTAAATACTTTGCTGTGACATTTGGGCAATTTAGATTAAATATCTCTATGCACAGGTCCCAAAGACTTTGGCTGGATTTGACTGGGGCCTCCTGAAAGGAGTGGGAGTGTCAACTGGCTGGTGGAACCATTTATAAATAATTTTGCCCATTACAAATATTGATTTTGATGCAATACTTAAGGCATTTTTCTAATTTAAAAATATTTTCAACGGAAACCAGTGCCATTTGCAATTTGTCATGTTGTGAGGATTCTACTATATAATATTTTGAGACTGAATATTTTACTTGGAAAGTTGCATAAATACAAAAATTCCCATATCTCAAGAAGAAGGAGGAGGAGGAGGAGGAGAAGGAGGAGGAGGAGGAAGAGAGAGACTGGATTTTAGAGTTGTGCTAACAGGCATATTCTAAGAAATACTTTTTCTTTCTATATTTTTAAATTTGGTAATGTTCTAATCTTTTAAAAATACTGATCCTCCTGGCATTCTTTTCTAGGACTAAAACAAGTATTTAGTTGTTCTCAGGATGTTTTATTAATCTTGCTACTCTGTTTTGAGCAGAGAAAAGTGTAGAAGAATGATCTGGGGAAATCATTACCAAAACTGGGGGCCGTAAGGAAAAGAAAACATTTTCAAAATATTTTCTTTGCAAAAGTATATGCATGCATCAGTATGCCAGTTCAGGCTCAGCATTTATTTCATTCCTAATTTTTGCTTCATAATACTGAGTTTCCCTCAGAGGAGAGGAATGTTGCCCCTCTTTTTTTTTTAAAGAGAAGGATTTTAAGTCCTTTCCCCTTTTAGGGTATTTTAAAATAATGTTTAGGAAATAGACTTTGTTACTACATGTACAGTTGATCCTTGGTATTAATATCTGGAAAAAAACACTAAGGTTTAATAATCTTAAATTTTTATTCAGGTTATTTCAAGATCTTTGAAGACCCAAGAAAAGCTGTGTTGACCAAAGGCAAGACAAATGACTCACAAAGAAAAAAGATGGTGGAACCCAGGGCAATTCAAGGTAAAACAAAGCAAAACAAAAATAATGCTACCCTTTCTAGTCAAAACATTTTTAAAAATGTGAATATGAAAATATTTTTTATCTTTAATATTTGGTATTTGTGGTCCCAAATCTTCAGAGACCTCTTCTTGGATCCTTTGCTGTTCTTTGAGGAATTGTATTGGTTTCACTTGATGTCCTAGACTCTCCCCTCCAGAGAAGATGCCCCATTTGCTGCATTTGCTGTAATAAAGTGCACCGCCGGCCGGACTCAGTGGCTCAGCCTGTAATCCCAGCACTTTGGAAGGCTGAGGCGAGTGGATTGCCTGAGCCCGCGGGTTCGAGACC
>NW_007246614.1:1067189-1174985 GCF_000164805.1 Carlito syrichta
CCCAGCAGGTCGAGGCTGCGGTGGCCGGGAGCAGCCACGGGACTCCAGTCTGGGTGACAGAGTGAGACTCCAACTCAAAAAATAATAATAATAATAACGTGTACCGCCTGCTCCCACCCCCACACTGTGGAGCTTTTATTTTTATTTTTTAGATGTTTAATATGGAATCATTTAATTTAGTAGTCATTTTGACATAAAGAATTGTTTTCTTTTTTAAGATGGGGGTACAATTCAGGGTTAGGTACATATGTGGTCATTGTACAGGTAAAGTTTGGGCCACCCTTTGGTCCCCACTTTGCCTGGTTTGAAATGGGGCACCCTTATTGATGTTGTGTGGCTGTCCCCAGCAGTGTCCCACTACTTAAAAAAAAATTTTTTTTTTAATATATGTGGGGTACAATTCAGGATTAGGTATACAAATGTTCATTATGCAGGTACCTTTGTTGATGAGGTGTGCCCCACCCCTGGCAGATTCCCACTTCTACCAATCCCACCCTCACCATCCCCTGGCAGTTTCCCACTACTGCCAGTCCTTTTCTTATAGTACTATGATAGGTTCACTTATGAGTGAGAACATATGATACTCTGTTCTTTGTTTCTGTGATGTCACTCAGTATTATAGCCTCTGAGTCCATCCAAGTTGCTGTGAAGTTCATAATTTTGTCCTTCTTTATGGCCGCATAATATTCTATCATGTGTATGTACCACATTTTAAAAAATCTGGTCCTCTTTCGATGGGCAGCACGGTTTTTGCTATTGTGAATAATGCTGCAATAAACATGTATTTGCAGGTATCTTTTTCATAGAGTGATTTGAGTTCCTCTGGGTATATCCAAGAACGAGGATTGCTGGGTCGTATGGAAGGTCAATTTTTAGATCTTTTAGGATTTGCCAAACTGTTTTCCACAGAGATTGTACTAGTTTACACTCCAACCAACGGTGTAGAAGTGTTCCCTTTTCCGTGCATCCTCTCTGGCAACTGTTGTTTTTTGAGTTATTGATGATGGCCATCTTGACTGGAGTTAGGTGGTGTCTCAGTGTGGTTTTAATATGCATTTCTTTGGTGACTAGTGAGGCTGAGCATTTTTTCATGTGTCTATTTGCTGCTCATGTGTCTTCTTTTGAGAAGTGTCTATTCATATCTTTTGCCCACTTTGTAATGGGGCTGTTTGTTTTTTTCTTTTCGGCACGTTTGAGTTCCTTGTAGATCCTGAATATTGGGTCCTTGTCAGATATACAGTTGGAAAATGTTTTTTCCCAGTCTGTGGACTGTCTCCCCGCTTTCTCAATGGTTTCTTTTGCTTTGAAGAAGCTTTTCAGTTTGATGAGGTCCCTCTTGTCTATCTTATCTCTTATGGCATGGGCACTTGGAGTTTTGATCAGGAATTGGTTACCAGTTTCAATTTCCGTGAGGGTACTTCCTGCATTTTCTAAGGTGCTTATAGTTTGAGGTTTTACGTTTAGGTCTCTGATCCATTTAGAGTTGATGTTTGTGTATGGTGATAGGCAGGGGTCTTGTTTACATCTTCTGCATGTGGTCAGCCCGTTTTCACAGCACCATTTACTGAATAAGTTCTCCCCTCCCCAGTGGTTGATGGTAGAGGCTTTGTCAAAGATGAATTGGTTGAGAAATTGAGTTTTTGTTTTGGAATCTCTATCCTGTTCCATTGGTCTGTTCTTGTAACAATACCAGGCTGTTTGATTATTGGAGATTTATAATAAAACCTAAAGTCTGGGAGCCTGATGCCTCCTGCTTTTTTTTTTTTTTTTGACTGAGGATTGTTTTGGCTATTCATGGTCATTTATATTTCCATATGAATTCCTGTATTGTCATTTCCAAGTCTGAGAAGAATGTTGTTGGTAATTTAATGGGTATTATGTTAAATCTGTAGATTGCCTTGAGTAGGATGGACATCTTAAAATGTTGATTCTTCCAGTCCATGTGAATGGAATATTTTTTCATTTGTTTGTGTCATTGATTTCTTTGAGCACTGTGTTTGTAGTTTTCATTGTTAAGGTCTTTGACTTCTCTGGTTAGGAAGATGCCAAGGTATTTCATTTTTTTGTGTGTGTGGCTATTGTGAATGGGATTGTGCCTTTTATTTGGGTTTCTGTCTGTTTATTGTTGGTGTATGGGAATGCGACTCACTTTTGCACATTTATTTTATACCCTGAGACTTTGCCAAAGTCCTTTATCAGTGCAGGAAGGTTTTTGACAGATTCTCTTGGATTTTTGAGGTATAGAATCATGTCTGCAAAGAGGGATAACTTAACTTCCTCCTTTCCTATTTGAATATCCCTGATTTCCTTCTCTTGTCTGATTGCTGTAGCTAAGACTTCCAATATAGGAGGGGTGAACAGGAGGAGTGAGAGTGGATATCCTTGTCTTGTTTCAGTTTTCAGGGAAAATGGTTCCAATTTCTGTCTGTTTAACAGTATGTTGATTGTGGGTTTCTCGTAGATGGCTCTTACTATTTTGAGATATGTTCCGTCTATGCCTAGATGTTCAAAGGTTTTTATAAAGGAGAGGTGCAGGATTTTATCAAAAGCTTTTTCTGCATCTAAGGATATAAACATGTGGTTTTTGTCTTTATATCTGTTAATGTATTTAATTATATTTATGGTCTTACAGATGTTAAACCAGCCCTGCATCCCGGGGATGAAGCCTACTTGGTCATGGTAGATGATATTTTTAGATGTGTTGGTGGATCTGGTTTGCTAGAATCTTGTTGAGAATTTTAGCATCTATGTTGATCAACGATATTGGCCTGTAGTTCTCTGTTGGATCTTACCCAGTTTGGATATCAATGTGATATTATGATTTGGGGAGAGTGCCATCATTCTTGATTCCATGAAATACTTTCAATAAGATTGGTATAGATTCTCCTTGTATGTTTTGTAGAATTCTGCTTAAAAGCCATCTGTTCCAGAGTTTTTTTCTGTAGTCAGTTTTCTTATGACATAGTCAATTTCCTGGGTTGTTATTCGTCTATTTAGGGTCTCAATTTCTTATTGTTTCAACCTGGTGAGGTTGTGTGATGTCAGAAAATCCTCCATTTCATTTGGGTTTTCAAGTTTGTTTTCATACAGTTGTGACTTGATCTTTTGCATTTCTGATTGTGTTTATTTGGGCTTTTTCTCTCTTTTTCTTGGTCAGTCTAGCTAAGGGTTTATCAATCTTGCTTATTCTTTCAAAAAGCTAGTTTTTAGTTTTTGATATTATATTTTTGTCTTCTATGTCTCGAATTTGGGCTTTTATTTTGGTGATTTGGGTTCTTATGCTGAAGTTAGGGTTTTTGTGGTCTTGCTTTTCCAACTTCCTTAGGCGATTTGTTAGGCTGTTAATTTGTGATCTTTCCACTCACTTCATGTGTGTTCATAGAGATATGAATTCCCCTCTTAGTACTGTTTTCATGCCATCCCAGAGATTTTGGTAAGATGTTTCCTTGTTTTCCTTTATTTCCAGTTATCTTTTAATCTCTATTTTGATTTTCATGTTGACCCAGGAGTTGTTCAACATCATACTGAACACCATGTCTTTGTGTGTTTTGGGGGAACTTTGTTGATGTTGATACTTATTTTTATTCCACTGTAGTCTGAGAAGATGCATGGCACAATTTCAATCTTATGGAATTTGTTTATGCTCTATTTATGGCCGAGGATGTGGTCAATCTTAGAGTAAGTTCCATGTGATGATGAGTAGAATGTATATTCCATGGTCGTTAGGAGCAGTGTTCTGTAGGTATCAATTAAGTCCATTTGATTATGCATCACATTGAGGTTCTGGATCTCCTTGTTGACTTTTTGTCTTGATGATCTGTCTAGGGTTGTTCGTGAGGTATTTAAGTCCCCAGCTATGATAGTGTAAGAGTCAATATCTTTTTTTAGTTTACCTAGAAGCTGTTTTATGAAAGTTGGTGCTTCTCTGTTTGGTGCATATATGTTAAGGATGGATATTTCTTGTTGATGGATTGAACCTTTTATCATTATGTAGTGATCTTCAGTATCTTTTTAAATTTTTGATAGCTTAAAAGGTATTTTGTCTGATACTAAGATCACAACTCCTGTTTTCTTTTGTGTTCCATTCATCTGAAGTTTTGTTTCCCATCCTCTTACTTTAAGTCTCTGAGTGTCCTTTCTGGTGAGATGAGTCTCTTGGAGGCAATATATTGTTTCCTCATGATATTGTATACAATTTGTCATTCTATGTTTTTTCAGTGGTGCATTTAGTCCATTCATAGTCAGGCTAATTGTAGCTATGTGAGAGTTTATCCCTGTCATGAGGGATTGTTGTTGTTGCTGTTGTTTGTTTGTTTAGTTGTTTGTTGTCTTTCTATTGGTTTTTGGGTTGATTCATGTGTGTTTTCCATCTTTTTCCTGCATTCGTGGGAAGGGCATCATTGTTCTTTTTTTTCTTTCTTCTGTGTTTAATAATCTCTTAAGTGTTTCTTGTAGACCTGGTCTGGAAGCAATAAAAACTCTTAGGGATTGAATGTCAGGGAAAGATTTTATTTCTCCATCACTGAAACTTAGCTTAGCTGGGTAGGTAATTCTTAGTTGAAATTGTTTATCTTTGAGAACTTTGGAGATTGGGCCCCAAGCTCTCCTAGCCTGAAGTGTTTCTGTAGATAAGTCTGCTGCTATTCTAATTGGTCTTCCCTGGTAGGTAGTCTGACCTTTCTCTCTTGCAGCCTTTAAGATTATTTCTTTCATATCTACTTTGTATAGGCAAATTACTATGTGTCTAGGAGTTAGTCTTCTCATTTGTTTCTTGCACGGGTTCTCTGAATCTCCTGTGTTTGAGTGATCATGTCACTGATGAGATAAGGGAAATTTTTCTGGATAATTTCATGGAATGTTTGTTCCAACATAGTCTCTGTCTCTCTATCTGCCTCAGGGATTCCAATTAATCTTAAATTCAGACTCTTGATGTAATTGCTCATCTCTTGGAGGTTTTGTTCTGGTTTTTTAAGCTTCTTTTCTATGTTTTTAACAGTTAAGGTTGTTTCTATATTTTGGTCCTCAAGCTTTGAGATTCTTTCTTCTGCTTGGTTAATTCTGCTTTCCATGCTTATCAGTTTGTTATTTATTTCATTCACTGTATCCTTTATTGTTTTTAGCTCAGTTATCAACTCCTTCATTCTTTCCTCCTTTCTCTCTTCATTTCTATTTATTCTCTCTATTAATATCTTGATATCTGGGTTTGTGGTTTGAGACCAGTCATTCTGGGGGCTCTTCATTGTTTGAGTTCCAAAGTCTGTATTCTCAGTGGCTGACCTCCCAGGGGTCTGTGTGAGACTCATATTCATCCTTTGGTTTTTCTTCTTTTGTGTATGTTTTCCTCCCCCCTTTTACCTCTTCTTTAATTCTGTTGTTCATTTATGGGGGATAACTGTGATTCAGAAGCTATCAGGAGATCCTTGTATCCACTGACAGGTGTTTGAGCCCCTTGGAATCCACTTCTAACTGCCTTACAATCTGTCCATGCAGTGGGGGTGTCTGTTTGCCACCTGAAAGCAAAATGAGATAGGAAAAAGGAAAATAATGAAAAAAGGAAGGAGGAAGATTAAAGGAAGGTGGAGAGAGAGAAGAAGTATAGGAAAACAGACAGGCATACCAACTAATGACTAAACAGAGAAACAAACACAGAAAAAACAAAAAAAACAAAAACATACAAACAGTCATGCAAACAAACAAACAAAAATCCCCCACTGGTGTACTTTCCCTTAAAAATGCCCAAACACAAACAGAAAATAAAAAAAAATAAAGTAACAGAAACAAAGCAAGTGCAAAAATGTAAAGCAAAGCAGAAAGAAAGTGAGAAGAATAAAAAATCAAAAACTAAAACAAAACACAAGCACAAAAAACCAAATGCTTGCTCTGTAGCCATTTCTGTAACTCCAGGTCTCTTTTGCCTACTACTGCCATGTCAAGGAGCAGCTCCAGTCTCTAGCCTGTCCCCTCCACTCTCAGCGCAGGCTGAAAGGGTTTTTCTCAGCATGGGTCAGATGCCCCATGGACTACTGTGGGAAGAGGATGGATCAGATCTGGACTCACCGTACTCGCTGCTGCTATCAAGTCTCCCACTCAGACCTGACATGTCTGTGCCTGTTCCAGTGTGGAGAAGGAGTGTCTGTTTCTCTGAGTCTGATGAGAAGATAGCCTCTAGGTCTCAAGATGGAGACTGGGTGGAGCTGGGCAGGACAATGCAGGTCTCTGCCTGGTCCCATGATTGAGAAGATGGCACCCATCAGTGTCTCATCACCATCGTTGGAGCTTTACTCCAGATTTCCACAACCCTTTTCTCCATGGTTCCTCCTGCTTGTGCCCATTATGCTGCTGCAGTTGATGGCATGGGCTGTGTGAGGGGCGACTGTTCTCTGCTACCTCCTCTCAAGAGAGTCCTGAGCATGGCAGGTGATCCTGTGTGCCTGGGTCTCCAATCTCAGGTTAGTGGTGAGTTGCAATCACCTCCAGAGGAGAGCCCTGGGTGCATGAAACTGAATCTCTCCTCAGATGGACTTTCACTCACCCACTGGCACACACCCACTCACACACAGTGTCTTTATGAACACTTGCTTTTGCAAAGACTCTCACAGTCCAACCTGTTATATCATCATTTTGCCCAGAACTCCAATCCCTTTCTTATAGTATTATGATAAATGTTCAGGGTCTGCTTATAAGTGAGTACATGTGGTACTCAAATGTTTGTTTCTGTGATAGATCACTGAGTATTATAGATTCTAAATCCATACAAGTTGCTACAGAGTCCATACTTTTGCTTTTTGTTTTTTTTTTTCATGGCTGCTTAATATTCTATATTGTATATGTACCACATTTGATAGGCAGCACTGTTGGTTCCATGTTTTTGCCATTGTGAATAATGCTGAGAGAAACATGAGTGGGCAGGTATATTTTTCATAGAATGATTTGCATTCCTCTGGGTATATTCCCAGAAGGGGAATTGTTGGGTCATATGGAGGGTCAATTTTTAGATTTTTTAGGAATTACCACATTATTTTCCACAGAGTTTGTACTAATTTACACTCACACCAACAACGTAGATGCATTCCTTTTTCTCTACATTCTTGCCAGCATCTGTTGTTTTTTGAGTTATTAATGATGACCATCCTGACTGGAGTTAGGTGATATCTCTGTGGTTTTAATTTGCATTTTGTTGATGATTAGTGAGGCTGAACATTTTTTCATGTATCTGTTGGCTGTTCATATGTCTTCTTCTGAAGTGTCTATTCATATATTTTTCCCACTTTTTAATAGGGTTTTTTTTTTCCTTTTGGCATGTTTGAGTTCCTTGTAGATCCTGGATCTTAGGCCTTTTTCAGCTATACGTTGGCAAATATTTTTTCCCATTCTCTGGTCTGTCTCCCTACTCTCTTGATAGTTTCTTTTCCTTTGCAGAAGTTTGATGAGGTCCTACTTGTCTGTCTTGTTTTTTATGGCATTTGCTTTTGGAGAATTATCAAGAATTTGTTGCCTACTCCAATGTGCCTAAGAGTGTTTCCTTCATTTTCTTCTAGGATTCTTATAGTTTGAGGTTTTACATTTAGGCCTTTGATCCACTTGGAGTTGATTTTTGTGTATGGTGATAGGTAGGGGTCCTGTTTCAATCTTCTGCATGTGGTCAGCCAGTTTTTGCAGCACCATTACTGAATAGGTTCTCCTCTTCCCAGTGGTTGTTGGTGGAGGCTTTGTCAAAGATGAGTTGATAGAGAAATTGAGGTTTCACTTCTGGAATCTCTATCCTGTTCCATTGGTCTATATGCCTGTTTTTGTATCAATACCAAGCTGTTTTGATTATAGTAGCCTTATAGTAGAGTTTAAAGTCTGGAAGTGTGATACCTCCTGCTTTGTTTCTTTTGCTGAAGTATTGTTTTGGCTATTTATGGTGTTTTATGTTTTCATATGAATTTTTGTATTGTTTCCAGGTCTGAGAAGAATGATGTTGATAATTTTTTTTTTTTTTTTGAGTTGGAGTCTCACTCTGTCGTCCAGACTGGAGTGCAGTGGCCGCTCCCGGTCACCGCAGCCTCGGCCTTATGGGCTCCAGCGATCCTTCCGCCTCAGCCTTCCGAGTAGCCGGAATTACAGGCATGCGCCACCACACCCAGCTGATTTTTTGATTTATTGTAGAGATGAGGTCTCACTGCCCAGGCGGGTCTCGAACCCGCGGGCTCAGGCAATTCACTCACCTCAGCCTCCCAAAGGCGCGGGATTACAGGCTGAGCCACCGAGCCCGGCTCGATGTTGATAATTTAATGGGTATTGTATTAAATCTGTAGATTGCCTTTGATAGGATGGACATCTTAACAATGTTGATTCTTCCAATCCATGAGCATGGGTTATTTTTCCATTTGTTTGTGTCTTTGATTTCCATGAGCAGTGTTTTGTTGTTTTCATTATAAAAAGTCTTTCATTTCTCTGGTTAGGAATATGCCAATGCATTTCATTTTTTTGTGGCCATTGTGAATAGGATTGTGCTTTTTATTTGGTTCTCTGTCTGTTGTTGGTGTATAAGAATGTGACTGTCATTTGCATATTTATTTTATACCTTGAGACTTTGCCAAAGTTCTTTATCAGTGAAAAGAGTTTTTTTTTTTTTGACAGATTCTCTTGAATTTTTTAGGTACAGGGTCATATAGTCAACAAAGAGGGATAAATTGACTTCTTCTCCTATTTGGATACCTCTGATTTCCTTCTCTTGTCTGATTGCTATAGCTAAGACTTCCAACACTATGTTGAATAGGAGGGGTGAGAGTGGACAGCCTTGTCTTATTCTGGTTTTCAAGGGAAATCTTTCCAATTTCTGTCCATTTAGCAATATGTCGGCTGTGGGTTTATCATAGTTGACTCTTACTATATTGAGGTGTAGTCCCTCTATACCTTGGTGTTCAAGAGTTTTTAACAAGAAGGGATGCTGGATTTTATCAAAAGCGTTTCTGGCTGGGCTCGGTGGCTCAGCCTGTAATCCCGCCTCTTTGAGAGGCTGAGGTGAGTGGATTGCCTGAACCCGCGGGTTCAAGACCCTCCTGGGCAACTTGGCGAGACCTCATCTCTATAATAAATCAAAAATGAGCTGGGCGTGGTAGTGCGCACCTGTAATTCCAGCTACTCGGAAAGCTGAGGCAGAAGGATCGCCAGAGCCCAGTGGGTTGAGGCTGCAGTGGCCAGGAGCGGCCACTGCACTCCAGTCTGGGCGATGGAGTGAAACTCCAACTCAAAAAAAAAAAAAAAGCGTTTCTGCATCTAATGATATGATCTTCTTGTTTTTACAGCTGTTGATGTATTTAATTACATTTTTGTGGAGCTTTAAAAATGATCAGTTTATCAGTACTGTAGTCTTCACAGTCTCTTTCCCCCACTGCATCCTACTCTTTTCTACCTCTTTCAGAAGAACCAGAGGGTCAGTGTCTATAGACCTGTGCTTTTATTGCATTTATATTTTCCTGTCATACTACTACGTTTGGCTTATAATCATTGTACAGTTATTTCACCTGATGCAATTGAAACCTCATTTCAAGTCACATATGGTATTCACAAAACATGCCACCCCCAGAAAATACCAGGTGGGGGAAGGTTAACACTCTAGCTCCATAGTATGCCCTTGAACACTCAGGGCTGTTAGGCTTTCCTCAGAGAAGCCCTGCAGGGGCTAAGGTTATGGGGACCCATGTGCCAGTCATTTAGACCATAGGATATAAGGTCTCTCCTTTGCCAAAATTAAGCCAGGAATGATGGACAAATGCAATACAGTACATGAAGCTTGGGACATGCTTTTAAAAGACTTGGTGTTCAGGAAGAAATTGTGCAATTGAAATGAAAGTGGTTCATGAGGCTGTGCCCCGAGCAGGGGCATCTAATCTTCATCAGTTATAATATTTCACCACATCCCTTAATAGAGATATAGTAGTCTCCCACTGCTGGTGCAACAAAGTGACACCAACTGTGTGGCTTTAAACAATAGAAATGTATTGTCTCCCAGTTCTGGAGGTTGGAAGTCCAAAGTCAAGGCTTTGGCAGGGATAGTTCCTTCTGAGGGCTCAGAGGGAAGATCTGTGCCAGGCCTCTCTTTTTGGCTTGTAGATGGCCATCTTCTTCCTGTGTCATCATATTATCTTCTTCCTATATGAGAGGGGACCCCCCCCTTCATTTATAAAATATTGTATATTTATTGACATATGTTTAAACTACAGTCACCTTCAAAGTACTCTCTGTTTGATGCCATACACCTATTGAGACATTTTTTTCTACCGCTCAAAACAGCTTTTGAACTTCTCGATGTTGATACCTTTTAGTGTTTCTCCTGTTTTTTGTATCATCTCTTCTACATCAGCAAAATGTTTCCCTTTGAGGTTTTTTTTTCACCTGGGAAACAAAAAAAAAAGTTGCTTGGGGTGAGATCGGGTGAATAGGGAGGATGAGGCATGGGGGTCATGCTGTTTTGGTAAAAAAAAAAAAAAAACTGAATGCTCAGTGCAGTTTTTTACCCACCATGAAATGGGCAACTGCACTGAAAGACTCTTGCCTCACCAAAAAGATTCACTGAAGCTGAATGCAGCCTCTCACAACAGCACTAGCTAGCAAATTGATGCTGATAGGCTTCTGGAACACTTAACCTAGCTGGGGGAGCCTGTAGTACAAGGGACCTGCCCTTCAAAAAATAATTCCATTTTGGGGGATGACTCCTCTTACAAACCTATCTTTGAATTTTCCCTTTCTGTAAGGACACCAGTTATATTGGGGTAGGATCCACCCTAATGACCTCACTTTAATTTGGTTGCCTCTGTAAAAACCCTGCCTCCAAACACAGTCAACTCTCAAGGAACTGATGGTTAGGACTCCACCATATGAATTGAGGAAGATATGTGACACAATTCAACCCATAGAAATAGATATTTTTACTTATTTAGAAAGATTAGCCAGATCTTACTGAAGATGTTCAGTTTCTTATTTTTAGGTAAACATAAAGGTGTGTTCAGTTTCTTCTCATGCTTTCTTCCTCCTCCCACTGGTCTTCCCTGCTAAGCTCTGGAGTGCAGGCTCCAGCACTGAGACCAGCTAAGGCAATTGAGGCACAGAGTTTAAGCTGGTGCCCACTCTCAGGTGCTGATCCCACATTTGCATGAGCTGGAGAGAGGGTGACTCCTTAAATTGTGGGCCTTGACTGTCTCCTGGTTTCTGCTTCCCAAAAGAGACCACTGCCCCATTATGGGGCAGATGTGTTCTGCAGGAATCAAGCTTATTCCATTCTTATGGTAGGGTTTTGCAGGTAAAAACAAACAAACAAACAAACAAAAACAAACTTGTACGCCTAATAGTCACTCACCTAGAGCAAATGTACCTAGTGACCAACTCCAACTCATTCAGTGAATGTATTCATTATCATGAGTTTGCTTAGAACCATTTTGCCTAAAATATTTTCATTTAATGAATAGTGAAAATTAGCTTCATATTAAAAATTCAATTTTTAAAGTGAAGGAATTTGACTACATTTGTTCGGTGCAAGAGGTTTCTCAGTTATAGTTCGATTGAATCCTCTCAAAACCCAGACAGGGTAGACAGAGGAGATAGTCGAACAACGGTTCAGCATACATACTAATAAGTTAGAATAGATATGGGCCAAATCTTGCATTTATTATTATGTGAACTACCAAACATCATTCTGGGGGTTTGTTTTGTTTTCGTTTTTGTTTTTCATCTCCTGACACGAAATATGTGGTATATTTGTCAACACTAATTATTCAACACCCTGATGACAACTGGCTGTTCAACATTTTAAGTCAATTCTGACACCAGCCACCTGGAAGTTAGCGTCAAACTCCACTACATATGCCAGTTGCAAGTATTGGGTCCCTAGATTACCTACACTTTTTTTTTTAGCTTGGCTACAAAGTTGTGGGGTTCCCTCAACACCCTCTAGAACTTAGGAAAGTATTATATTTACCATTACAGTTTATTAAGGTTACAAATGAACAGCCAGATGAAGAGGTAGATAGGGCCAGGCCTGGAAGGATCCCTGTAGAGTTGGGGTGCATGACTCTACTGGTATATTAAATACGTTTGCCAACCCAGAAACTCTCCTAACTCTGTCCAGCGTTTTCATGGAGGTTTTGTTATATAGGCAGGATGGCTTAAATCATTGACCATAACACAATCTCTAGCCCCTGTTCCCTCTTGGGAGATTGGTGGGTGGGGCTGAAAGTTCCAAGTATCTAGTCAAGACTTGAGCTTTTCGGCACCCAGCCCCCATCTTGAAGCTATTGGAGGACACACCAACCATCATCTGATTAGAACAAAAGATGCTCCTATCACTCAGGAAATTCCAAGAATTTTAGGAGCTCTGTGCCAGAAACTAGAGACAAATACCGAAATATATTTCTTATACTACAGTAATAGTAGCCTCATTTTGCAGATGTGTAGCTAAGGCTTCTGGAGGATAAATGGCTGTTTCTTGGTTTCCAAGGAGAGGGTTAGCAGCTCTGGTTGCTGTCTTACACCTGGCTCTGTACCTGTGCCTGGATCTAGCTCTGCACCTGGGCTAGAGCCCTGCCCTTGCCTTCCAGAACCTGCTCTTGCCCTCTTTGGCTGCACCCACCCTCATTCCAGACCACATCCAGGGTCACTGGGAACTTGGAGCTGCTGCCCAAACTGAACTGAGCATCTTTGGGGCCTACACTGTCCTCTTTGCTGGAGTTCATCTCCTTGGGTAGGTCCTGTGTGTGTTTCCCTGGCCTGAAGAATGACCATGGAGCAGCTGTTGTATGGAACGTGGCCATGTGGATTGGAGTGTCTACAAAACAGAGCCATGGGTTAGGAAGAGAGGAGAGATAGGGACTAGGTCTTGGGAACCTCCATTTATTTCCTTGCACCAGTCCTGTAAATATTCAGGTCTTCTCTTAAGCATGTTGCAGTATTGCCTCCCTAATTACAAAATGCTTATTTTTCATTCAGCTCTGCATACCAGTTCATACTTTATGCAGTGATAGCTAAGGTAACTCAAAGCAAGTTTGTTTCTATTTGTTAAGACACTGACTTTTTGAAAACAACAAAAAAGAAGGGAGACAGGTAGAATTCTGTTGACTGTCAATGTCTTTTTTTTTCCAAAACACCCAATAATAAAATAATGCTGGATCATGAAATGCAAAATCATATGCATATATACTACCAAATGAATTTACCAGAAGAAACAAATATTAAAGTAAGTAAGTAAAGAAACAAATATTAGACAACATAGATTCAAGTTTTGCAAGGGTTCAAAGACAGGTAAAATGGAAAATAAAAAGGTTCCCATAGTGACATCAAATTACCACAACCTTTACCAACTACTAAATATTTGAATAATGACCATTAGAAACAGAAAAGTCAATAGAAAGTGCTTTTTAAAAAATCCAAAAAATACCTTCAGAGTGGTTCAAAAAAAAGACACCCAAATGACTACAAAAAAAGTCACGGATATTAGTGGATCAAGGAGACATGAAAGGTGGTTGAGCTTTGGTTTCCTTGGTCTTTAGGTCCATTGGTTTGGAGCATGGCAGTGCCAGCACACTGAGTGCTTAGTGAATTCCTTTGGTAGATGGTACCTTGGTGGTGGCAGTTTAAGGGGCTCATCTGCCCTTGGTCTCTGATATGGGAGAGCTGGGAGGAACTTTTGTTCCTTGCTTGTCTGCCTTTTCTCCAATCTCATCCCTCTGGTTCATCAAGTCTCATTGGTGGCACCTCCTTGTTTCTGCATGGATCCATTCCCTCTTTCCTCCAGATGCCATCCGTGCCTTCTGTTTGGCACCTCCACTAACTGCCTGTGCTTGGAACTGACTCTTGGTATCTGTATGAGTCATTTCTCTATCTCAATCCCTCAAGGCTCGGATCGGTATAACGTCTGGAATCTATCTATTCCCATCCCTGTCATTTTATCCTTGATGCATTGAAAGTACCCAAACTGTCCCCATAAGAAACACAATGGTTACTTGTTAAGTTATGTCTTGGTTAGTTACAGACTGAGTGGCCTCTGTAACTTCAATGATGTTTCTATAGCCTTGTACATCCAGAATGTTGATTCCATGTCATTATTTTCAGAATCCCCAGAAGGCTGGCAGAGCATTAAGTGCAGTGACAATTCAGCTGCTTCTGGGAAGGGCTCTGAGAAGCCCACAGAGATTCTGGAAGAGGTTTCTTGGCTATCCTTCAATTTCCAAACTCATTTTGAGGATAGGATTAGGGTTTGAGATCATGTCACTTAGCTGAACAGAAATAGTATGTCTGTGTGTTGAGATGAAGTTAGTTTCCTTTTATTTTTATTTATTTATTTATTTGAGTTGGAGCCTCACTCTGTCGCCTAGACTGGAATGCAGTGGCCGCTCCCGGCCACTACAGCCTCGACCTACTGGACTCCGGCGATCCTTCCACCTCAGCCTTCCGAGTAGCCGGAATTACAGGCACGCGCTACCACGCCCGGCTGAATTTTTGATTTATTGTAGAGATGAGGTCTCGCCAAGTTGCCCAGACGCGTCTCAAACCCACGGGCTGAGGCAATCCACTCACCTCAGCCTCCCAAAGCGCGGGATTATAGGCTGAACCACCAAGCCCGGCATTAGTTTCCTTTTAAATTTCTGTTTGAATCTCTTTTTATCTCTCTGGTTGAATTTTTTTTTTTAATTGAGTACTCACTCTGTTACCTAGGCTGGTGTGTGGTTGCACAATCATGGCTCACCACAGCCTCGACCTTCTGGGCTCAGGTAACCCTTCCACCTCAGTGTCTCAAAGTGCTGGAATGACAGGCATAAGCCACTGTGCCTGGCCAATGGCTGGAAAAATTTTAAGGGATATCTTGTTAACTGTATTATTCAGAGCCAAGTGTGTATATCAGTCATCTATTGTTATAAAAATGCTGCATGGTAAAATGCCCCAAATCTCAGTGACTTAGAACAGTGAGCACTTCTTTAGCCATGAGTCTGTGGGTTGGCCATTCAAGTTGGCCTTAGCTGGGCATTTCTGGTCTGATTGACTCCCTTGTATATCTAGGGTTTGGGTTGTCACTGAGATGATCTAAGGTAGTTGTGGCTGGGTGATTCGAGTGACCTGACTCTGCCCCAGGTGCCTCTCTTTCTCCTAGGTGCAACAGGGAATGTTCCCATACTGGTGGGAAGTTACGAGGTAGCAAGTTGAAACCATCATGCTTTAAGGGACTTTGTTTAGAAACTGGCACACTGTCCTTCTGTTATATTCTTTTGACTGAAGCAGGTACATGGGTAGCCCCAAAACAAGTGATTGGAGAAGTAATTCTACCTTTTTAGTGAGAAGAACCACAAAGTTACTACTTTACAAAAAATGTGGATACAGGAGACGGGAAAGATTGGAACCATCCTCGTACTTTTCCATAGTGTGACAGGAGAACATAAGCTATCTCCTTTTTGTATCTAGGGTTTTACAGGGTGTTTCCATGACCTATATATGTAACAAACCACCCCCAAAACTAGTAGCTTAAAATAAGAACCCACTTATTATTTGTTACGATTTTATGGGCTGACTGATCAGCTAGACAATTCTGCTTCCCTGGTGTGGGCGGGGAACATGGTCATCTGAAAGATGACCTTCTGGACCTCCCAGAATGACTCCCTTTCAGGCCAGGCATCGGTGTTGGCTGCCAGGGGGCACTCAGTCCTCTGTGCTGCCCTGAGTGTGGGACTCAGTTCTAAGAGGCAGGTATAGGAAACGTCCAGTTCCATGAAGTCTAGGGCCCAGTATTCCCAGAACATTCCTTCCAACTGTGTTCTCTAGGTCAGAAGCAGCCACATGTCAGCCCGGATTTGAGGGACAGGGGACAAGCTTCGGCCCCTAGTGTGAGTGACAGTGTGTGTGTGCAGGGAGGGGGAATTGTGCAGGGTGAACTAGCCCAGAGAGACAGCCCAAGTGTAAAGAAATAGCAGTTTGGTCTACAGAGTGGTGGTCGTGCAGTGGGAAGCCTTTCTCTTGTCAGGAAGGCTCAAGGATGCTCTCCCTTCTGGGCTGAATGATCCTGGGAGCAAAGCAGTGTTATCCTGGGGTGCCTGCTGCCCTCTTGATGGAGCTGTCCTGGGGGAGGTGAGTATTACTATGCTCCTAGAGACCTTCAGCCAGGCCCTGTCCACTGCCAGTCTTTCCTCCCACAAAAGTCCAAAGAGTGTGAGTCACCTTCATCTGCTACCCAATTCAATTTCAAGACAGTACCTCGCTCTTCCTGCATTTTTAGCAACTATTTCCCCCCTAAAGAGACTTGCTTTAGGCCTAGGTGAAAACCTACATATTTTCCAAGATGAGAAATTTGAGTATAGTAAATAATAATAATTAATAATGCCTAAGGTTTCTAGCATGTCATCATCTTGACTAGCCAAGTTTACCCCAATCTTGCAAGGTCTCCAGAGAGCCCTTTTGGGAGGACACAATATGGAGGTGGACGCTGCCTGTGAGAGGTAATCTGGTTGGAAGTAGGCATGTCTGTACCGTGAGAAGGAGAAGCTTGAAGTAAATACATCTGTACCATGAGAGGGCTGGAAGCAGGTGCATCTGTACCCTGAGAGGGCTGAAAGTAGACGCGTCTGTACCTTGAGAGGGCTAGAAGTAGGTGTGTCTGTACCCTGAGACGGCTGGAAGTAATCATATCTGTACCATGGGAAGGCTGGAAGTAGGCATGTCTCTATCCTGAGAGGGCTGGAATAGGCGCATCTGTACCATGAGAGGATTGGAAGCAGGTGCCTTTATACGGTGACAGGGCTGGAATCGGCGTGATTCAGATGCAGTGAGGACTTCTGGGAGTGCCTTGGCATATCCCTGGAACAATGTGCTCAACGGCAAATTTGAAAAGCAGTTTTGTGTCCCTAGTTTTGTAACCATACTGTTTATTTTTATTTTGAGGTTTATGACTGCTAAGAGCCTTGGACTAGTTTTATAAAGAAGAAAACACATAAACAAAAAGACAGTTTATTTAACAAAAATAAGTGATGGCATCTAAAAATATGAATTTAAAAAGGCAGTTTTAATGCCATAAAAGGAACTGATGCCTTGGCTTCTACAGAGCACCAAAGCATAGGTGGGGAATGGTTACTGGAGTCGGGAGCCCAGGAGGAGGTGCCCCTCCATGAGCAAAGTCTCCATAAACCCAGCTGTGGTCAGAATTGTGGCTAGGCTCTGAGGGTGACAGGTGTCCATAGTGGGAAGGTGAGGGGGAAAAGATACTCTCACCCTTCTCTCCTCTCACCCTCTGGTCTCCAGATGGGGCCACATCAAGTAAGCCTGACAAGTGGCCAGGAGGAAAGGGCACCCTGCTGAGGCCATCTGTAGAGGTCAGCCCTGGGGCATGGGACAGGGCAAGGAGGGTGGAGAGTGACTTGGGGGGGCAGAGACTGTGGCTCAAACATGATGCATTATAATCTAAATAAAGGAATATATTAGGTGAAGTAGTTATTTTTGGAAAATTCCTAGAGTATGGGCACCTTTAAATTTAATTTATTTAGGATTGTTTAAAAATGTCTCTTCAAAATATGGGCTGATACTTGTTAATTATGGCAAACCAAAAATTTTTATAGGCTTTCAAGTCTGATAGACTGATCTGGTTTGAATCCCAGTTAGGGTGCTTATGAGCCAGGTGGTTCTGGACAAATCAATTACCTTTATAGGTCTTGATGTCCTCATCTGGAAAATTATAACTCTCTGAGTCGTGGTGGGAATCAAATGAGAAAATGCACATAGAGCCCATAGTGCTCAGTGAAATGGAACTTAAGTGAGTGGTAGCTATGCTTTTTATTAAGAACTTAATGATAAAGCTTTAAAAGATGGGTAGATAGCATTCATTTCAGTGGGAACTTATAAAGTTCAACTTTCTCAATATCATATGTTTTAATCCTATTTCTTCCTTTGAAGGATTCCTTAAAGATGCTGTTCACGTGAAATGATGTGTCTACACTGCATGTGATATGGGTCGACTTGAGACAGGGGTTGTTTCCTCTGGGTGTGTCAGACTGGGGTTCTTGTGGGTCTAAAAGTAAGTGATTTTCCCAGTGGAAGAGCAGTGAGTTCTCTGGTCACTTCATGTACTACACACACCTACAGGATGCTCTCAGGCAAATGTGTTTAATGTAATGCAGTTATTGTTTTATCATTGGTGAACTTTGTTTAGTTCTGTTATATCACAAAACATGGAAACGTGGTTGTTTCTGATTATTTGTGTTGCCCCTTTTTGTCTTCTAGCTGTCTCGGGTTCTGAACCTCTGGTGAATGAGCTGGCTTCTTAAAGGACATGATTCAGACTGTCCCGGACCCAGCAGCTCATATCAAGGTAAGTTTCATCTTGGCTGGGAAACCGGCTCGGGCCTCCTGTGTAGCTGGATTTTCATGGATGGCTTCCCACATATCAGTTAATGCAGGGCCAGTCAGCACAGTGCAGGAGTTAAGAACATGGATTTACATTTTTAAGTGGTTGAAAAAAAATCAAAAGACGGCTATTTCATGACATGTGTAAATTACATGAAATTTAAATTTCATTGTTCATAAAGAAAGTGTGGTTGAAACACAGTCCTACTCATTCATTCGCATATCATCAATGGCTGCTTTCACCCAAAAATGGAAGAGCTGAGTAGTTTCAACAAAGACCACATGGCTTGCAGGCTGAAAATATTTTCTGTCTGGACCTTTCCAAAGGAAAGCTTGCTGACCCCTGAGTTAATATATAAAACTACATCCAAATTCTTCTGACTTCTGTTTTAATTCCATCTCTTTTGCTCTCACCTGGGGTTACCCAGGAGGAAGCAAGAGGGTAAATGACTGGATTTCCAAAGTTCGAACGTTGTTTTATCTGGGCTCCCTGGAACTCAGCAGCCCGTCACCTCACACCTGCCCCAATTGCTTTCTGACCTGTACTTCCTGCCACGCTGGAGGTGAAAGAGTGAGGAAGTAAGACTTGTGCCAAGGCAAGTCCCTAAGAGGAATAGGGCCCATTTATTTCAATACTCCACTTGCATGTAGGTTATAGCCACATGGAGGAAATGAAGTGATGGTTTTCATGTACTTGACACAAATAAAGACTTCAGAAAAAACTGAGGCTTGAGCTACCTTATCCAAATAGGCTGTCTACACCTGTACTATTTAGTTCAATTCTATCTATGCTGGACAAAATAATTGACTACCTGACCAGTACTTCACTTTCTGCATATAAATTCATTTCCCCTAAGTGGCATGATCCATTTTACTAATTTATATTATTTGCCTAAAACATTTATTGAAAATGGAAAGTGGCTTATAATTGAAAGGAACATTTATGGCATTGAAAAAAAGGTAGCTTTTTTGGATTAAAATATAAAATGTCCTCTAAAATCACACAAATATGATTACACATATGCATACACACATTTTAAAATAATTTATTCAGGAAGATGTTATGAACCCTGTGTAAATCACACTCATTTACATATGAATTCTTTGAAAGTGGAATTAGAAGTAATAAGAGTTTAAATGTATTATTTGTGCTTTGTGGCTGCTCCTGAAGTTTCAAGAATTGGGGTAACTCTAGGGATGTTGAAAAGTCTGAATTTTGCACAGGGACAGAGCAGATCCTTGTGGGGGACACTATAATTAGATTTCTGTGTGATATTTTATTGCGGTATGACAGTTATATTTTGTTCTTTGGATTATGTTTGATCGGTGTGTCCCTGCTACACACGGAAGGTGGGGAAAGACTTTTTTCTTTTTAGTGTCTGCTGACCAGGAAGCTGCATGGTATGAATGAAAGTTCATGGGAAGGTGGTACAAGAAGTATTTTCTACATCTAGTTCAGAATAGGAGGGTCAACAACTGAAATTCACGTTATTGTCTTTTTTGTTGTTGTTTTGAGTTGGAGTCTCACTCTGTCACCCAGGCTAGAGTGCAGTGGCATGCTCACGGCCACCCCAGCATTGAACTGCCAGGCTATGGCAGTCCTTCTGCCTCAGCTTTCCAAGTAGCTGTAACTACAGATGCGTACTATCATGCCCGGCTAATTTTTTTTGATTTATTGTAGAGATGAGGTCTCACCATGTTGCCCAAACTGGTCTCTAACCTGCGGGCTCAGGCAATCCTCTAGCCTGGGCCTCCCAAAGTAGCCAGATTACAGGCTTGCGCCACCGCACCTGGCTTTTTTTTCTAACCAACTAGAAAGAAGAGATGAAGTGAGCAAGAAATTATTTCAGATTTTAAAAAGTTAATTAATAAAGATCAAGCATTCTTATACAAATCTGAGGAATAGTCTTTGAAAATGTGCTTTAGCGGAAGTGTTCTGTATTTTATCTTGGAATGAACTGTGTGTTCAGCTCTGATTTATCTTATTATCATCATATTGATTGACATCATATAAAGTGGAGGATGATTTTTGAGAAATGGTAATTCTGAAAATTTTTAAAAAATAAAGTTCAACTTAAATTGCTTCTATGTGTCTGGAAAGATGATCCGGCAATATAGCATTGCAGTTTCTTTCCTTTTCTTTTTTTTTTTTGAGTTGGAGTCTTGCTCAGTCGCCCAGACTGGAGTGCAGTAGCCGCTTCCGGCCACCGCAGCCTCGCCTGCTGGGTTCCAGCGACCCTTCCGCCTTAGCCTTCCGAGTAGCCGGAATTACAGGCATGTGCTACCACGCCCGGCTGATTTTTTGATTTATTTTTTGAGATGAGGTCTCACTGCCCACTGATGCTGGCTGAGAGGTAGAGATATTTCAATTAAAGATGTTTGTTTCCTTTATAAACCTATCAGAGTTTTACCTGTTGAAATTTAAAAAAATCAGTAGCTCTATGGGTACAAATGATTTTGGGTTGCACGGATAGATTCTGTGATGGTTAAGAAGTCTGGGCTTTTAGTGTACCTGTCACCCAATTAGTGTACATTATACTTTATAGGTAATTTTTTGTTCCTCATCCCACTCCCACCCTCTCTTCTTTTGAATCTCTAATGTTCACTAACCATTTTATATACCTTTACGAACCATAGCTGAGCTCCAGTTTCTAAGTGAGAACTCGTAGTCTTTGGTTTTCCATTCACTTAGGATAATGGCTTCCAGTTCCACCCAAGTTGCTGCAAAACACATTATTTTATTCTTTTTATGGCTGAATAATATTCCGTGGTGGGTGTGTGTGTGTGTGTGTGTGTGTGTGTACACACGTACCTACATACCACTTTTTTTATCCATTGATCAACTGATACTTAGATTGTTTTACATCTTTGTAATTGTGAATTGTGCTGTGGTAAACATATAAGTATGGGCATCTTCTTTGTATAATAACTTGTTTTCCTTTGCGTAGATACCCAGTTGTAGAATTACTGGATCATATGGTAGTTCTACTTTAAGTAATTTGAGAAATATCTATATTATTTTCCACAGAGATTGTGCTAATTTACAATCTTACCAATAGTATATAAGCATTTCCTTTTTACTACATCCATGCCAATGTTTATTGTTCTTTGACTTTTTAATAATGACCATTCTGATTGGGATAAGGTGGTACCTCATTGTGGTTTTAATTTGTATTTCCTTGATGATTAGTGATACTGAATATTTTTTTGTTTGTTTGTTGGCCATTTGCATACCTTCTTTTGAGAAATGTTCACTTATATCATTTGCTCCCTTTTTAAATGGATTTATTTTTCTTGCTGTTTTGTTCGAATTCTTTATAGATTCTGGATATCAGTCCTTTTTTGGATGTATGATTTGTGAATATTTTCTCCCATTCTATAGGTTGTCTATTCTGTAGGTTGTCTATTTACTCTGTTGAAACTTCTTTCACTGTACAGAAGCTTTGTAGTTTATTTGTTTATTTATTTATTTATTTTACTTTTTGAGTTGAATTCTCACTCTGTCATCTAGGCTGGAGTACAATGGCATGCTCATGGCCACCACAGCCTTGACCTGCTTGACTCAGGTGATTCCTCTGTCTCAGCCTTCCAAGTAACTTTAACTCTAGATGTGTACCACCACACTCAGCTAATTTTTTTCAATTTATTGTAGGGACAGGGTCTTGCCAAGTTGCCCAGACTGGTCTCAAACCCTGGACTCAAGTAATCTTTTCACCTCCACCTCTTAAAGTACTGGGATTGCAGGTGTGAGCCACCACGCCCAGCTCAGAGGATTTGTAGTTTAGATCCCACTTACTTATATTTGCTTTCAGGGTTTTAGGCTTAAATTCTTTGCCTAGGCCAATGTTCAGAAGAGTTTTTCCTACATTTAAGCCTTTACATCATGGGTTAATTTTTGCATATTGTAAGAGATAGGCATTCAGTTTTATTCTTCTGCATGTGGCTGTTCAATTTTCCCAGTACCATTTATTGAATAGGGTGTCTTTTCTCCCTATATGTTTTTGTCTGTTTTGTCAAAGGTCAGTTGGTTGTAGGTATTTGGCTTTATTTCTGAGTTCTCTATTCTGTTCCATTGTTCTATGTGTCCACTCTTCTACCAGTACCCTGCTGTTTTGGTTACTATAGCCTTGTAGTATAATTTGAAGTCAGGTATGTGATGCTTCTAGTTTTGTTCTTTTTGCTTAGGATTCTTTTTGCTATTTGGGCTTTTTTGGTTCCATATGAATTTTAGGATTGACTTGTTCTAATTGTGTGAAAAATGACATTGGTAATTTGATAGGAAATGTGTTGAATCTATAGATTACTTTGGATATTATGGTTATTTTAATAATATTGATGCTGCCAATCTATGAACATGGAATGTTTTTGCATTTGTTTGTCATCTATGATTTTTTTCAGCAGTGTTTTGTACTTCTCCTTGTAGAAATCTTTAATATCCTTAATTAAAAATATTCCCAGGAATTTTATTATTTTTGTGGCAATTATAAATGGGATTGAATTCCTGATTTAATTCTCACTTGTTCATTTTGGATGTGTAGCAGTGCTACTGGTTTGTGTGCATTGATTTTGTAATCTAAGACTTTACTGAATTTGTTTATCAAGTTTAGCAGGAGTCTTGAAAATTTTCTAGGCAGTAGATCATATCATCAGCAAACAGAAATAGTATAGCTTCCTCTTTTCCAATTTGGATAGTCTTTATTTCTTCCAGTACTATGTTGAATAAAAGTGGGTAACTTTTTCTTTTTCCAGTTCTGAGGGGGGAATGTTTTCAACATTTCCCCATTCAGAATAATGTTGCCTGTGGTTTTGCTGTATATAGCTTTTATTATTTTGAAGTATGTTTCTTCTATGCCTATGTTTTGGAGAGTTTTTATCATGAAGAGATGCTGGATTTTATTGACTGCTTTTTCTACATCTATTGAAATGATCATTTTATTTTTCTTTGAATTGGAGTCTTACTCCATCACCCAGAATGGAGTACAGTGACTCGCATGCTCACGGCCACCCCAGTGTCAACCTGCTGGGCTCTGGCGATCCTTCCACCTCAGCCTTCCAAGTAGCCAGAACTACAGACACATAGTACTGCGCCTGGCTCATTTTTGATTTATTGTAGAGAGGAGGTCTCACCAAGTTGCCTGGGCTGGTCTCGAACCCGTGGGCTCAGGCAATCCACTGGCTGGCCTCCCAAAGTGCTGGGATTACAGGCCAAGCCACCGAGCCTAGCCTGTTTTTTGTTTTTAATTCTGTTTATATATTAAATTACATTTACTGACTTGTATGTGTCGAACTATTATTGTATCACTGGGAAGAAAACCACTTGATTGTCGTTAGTTACCTTTTTAATGTACTGTTGGATTCAGTTTGCTAGTATTTTGTTGAAGATTACATCTGTGTTTATCAGAGATAGGGTTTGTAGTTTTTTTTGTTTGTTTTATGTTTTTGCCATGTCCTCTTCTGGCCTTAGTATCAGGGTGATAATGGCTTTGTAAGATGAGTTAAGGAGGATTCCCTCCTTCTCAATGTTTTAGAATAGTTTCCTTAGAATTGGTACCATTCTTTTTTGAACATCGGGTAGAATTCAACTATGAATCTATCTGGTTATCAGCTTTTTTTTTTTTTTTTAGGAGTTTTTTTGTATTACTAATTCAATCTTCCTACTTGTTATTGTTCTGTTCAGGGTTTCTACTTCTTTCTCAAGGTTGGGGAGTTATATGTTTCCACAAATTTACCCATTTCCTCGATTTCTGGTTTGTTTGCATAGAGGTGTTCACAGTGGTCTCAGATATAATCTTTCGTATTTCTGTGATATCAGTTGCAATTTCTCCATTTTCATTCTGATTTAGCTTATTTGAATATTTTCTTAATTTATCTAACCAGTGGTCTATCAATTTTGGTTATTTCTATAAATAACCAACTTTTTGTTTAATTGATTCTTTGTTTTTTGTTTGCTCCAATTTCATTTAATTCTGCTCTGATTCTTGTTATTTCTTTTCTTCTGCTGTATTTGGGTTTCAATTTTTCTTGTTTTTTGAGTTCCTTGAGGTGTGGTGTTAGATTGTCGATATGTGATTTTTCTTGATGTAGGTCTTTAGCTCTGTAAATTTTCCTCTTAATTCAGCTTTTGCTGTATTCCGGAGATTTTGATAACTTGTCTCACTGTTGTCATTCATTTAGAACAGTTTTAAAGTTTCCATCTTGATTTAATTGTTAGCTCAAAGATAATTCAGAAGCAGATTGCTTAATTTACACATATTTGTATGATATTGGGAGTTTCTCTTGGAATTGATTTCTAGCTTTATTCTACTGTGGTCTGAGAAGTTATTTTACATGACTTTTTTTTTAATTTACTGAGACTTGTTCTGTTGTCTAACATATGGTCTATCTTAGATAGTATTCCGTGTGCTGATAAAAAGAATATATATTTTGCAGATTGGGAGTAGAATGTTCTGTAAATGTCTGCATTTTTTTCTGGAGTCCATTTTATTTTATTTTTTTATTTTTTCATTAATCAGTATTTTTTATTATGGTTTTGTGGGGTACAGTTAAGGGTAGGTGTACAATTACGTTTCATTCGGGCACCCTGTTGATAAGAGGTGTTTTCCCATCCCCCGACAGATATTTGCTACTGTTAATCCCATCCCGCTCCCCCCCCCATTGAAGTCAATTTTAAGTCCAGTGTTCCTTTGTTGACTTTTCTGCCCTGATGATAGGTCTATTGCTTTCAGTGAAGTGTTGACGTTTACTCTTATTGTATTACTGCCTATTTCTTTTCTTAGGTCTAGTAATATTTGTTTTATAAAGCTCGGAGGTCTGGTGTTAGGTGCATATATATTTAGGATTGTTATGTCTTGTTGAATTGATTTATTTATCATTATGTAATAACTTTATTTGTCTTTTTTCACTGTTGTTGATTTTATAGTATGTTTCGTAGACTTTTTTTCTGTATATAAAACTGAGGTTCTTGACAACAAAGTTGGGAAAATAAATTTTCTTTCATTGTTTCCTTAAAATACTTGATTTGGAGTTTATGAGGTAAAAGTTTATATGTCAAGAAGTTTCTAGTTTGGGGCTGAGGAGTTCAACAATTATTTATGGGAAAAAAAGTTCTTATAAATGGCACATGAATGGGCCCACTTCATGTGTTATTGAAAATAGTGGAAGACTTTGGTTTTGGTTCATTGCTTCTAAAATGTCTTTGTCACCTGAAAATCACTTGAGTTCTCCACAGAAGTGGCTTAGCATTGCAGGTGTGTGCAGGGAGGTAGCCATGAAGACTTTGTGTGTCCTTCACATTCTTGTCTATAGGCTGTCTTAGAGGAGAGGAATGTTCCTTTCATTTTAAAGAAATTCATTCTGCATAATTCATGGCAATTATTTTTTTTGCCAGAACAAGTGACTCTTACCCTTTTATATGTTTAAGTAGCTGGAAACAATAAAAGAAGGAGGAATGACTAATAACTATGGAATATAAAATATTCTTGATTGAAATAGTGCAAGAATTATGGCAATATGTTAACAAATAAGATGAGCAGACATTTATTTTATTTAGCTTATTCTCTATTGGTGATAATAGAAGCAGTCACTAGCATATTTTGATTTGTCTTTCTGGTTCTTCTACTTTTTTTTTTAAGTTGGAGTCTCACTCCGCCACATAGGCTGGAGTGCAGTGGCATGCTCACTGCCACCCCAATGTCGACCTGCTTGCTGGGCTCCGGCGATCCTTCCGCCTCAGCCTTCCGAGTAGCTGGAACTACAGGCACACACTACCATGACTGGCTAATTTTTGATTTATTATAGAAAGAAGGTCTTGCCAAGTTGCCTGGGCTGATTTTGAACCTGCGAACTCAGGCAATCCACTCACCTCAGCCTCCCAAAATGCTGGCATTACAGACTGAGCCACTGAGCCCAGCCCCAAGTACTTTCTATAACAGAAATTATACTAACTTATTGTATAGATCTGCTGCTAGCATGGTAGGTGCACATGACTATATTACTGCTCTGTGAAGAGGTGGAGTTGTTACAGCCAGCAGTGGACCTGGACTATTATCCTCAGCAGGAAAAACAGACTAGAAAATTCATTTTCCTAGAATCCTACAAATATTTTGTCATTCATTAATTCTAATTCTGATAAAGGAGTTTTCAACTTACAAGAGTACATTTCCTCACAAGTGTTCTGTTTTTGTAAAATTTTCATTTACTAACATTTCATGAAGAGTAGTAATGTATACTCTGCTGTTTTCTAGTTACTCATATAGAATCATATGCATTTTGGAGCTGACAGAATGAGGGCTGGACTGAGAGAGGAATGAACTGATTGTTAGTTCTGCTTCATGGCTTGCCAGGCATGTAACCTAACGATGTTGGTTGCGAGTATTTTGAACTTCCAGTTCTTATCTAGTTTCATGTCATAGATAAGAACTGGGTTCAGGATCAGGTGACTTGATTCAACCCTTGTTCTGTCATTTACTAGCTCAGTGATTTTGTATGATTTCCCTCATCTCTCTGTGCCTTGATATCCTCTTGTATGAAATGGAAGTACCTATTTTGTGGGATTAGTGTGAGGATTAAATTAGTTCACTTAGACTCCATTGAGTGCTAACCTATCATGAGCTACTGCTGTGATTTATAATGTGAAGGTACCATACTTATCTTAAAGATGCAATATCATCCTGTCTCTAATAAGCATGAAAAACCTGGGTGTGTCTTACAAACCGTTGAGTTGAGTAAAAAAATAGAAAACAGAATGTGCTCTGTAGCACATGATACTTACAAACATGACAAGTCGTATACTCCCCAAGCAGTATCATATAGTTTTCAAGGACACATACATATCTAAGACATATAGTTATCACATCAGGGTGAATGGGTACCTATGTGGGACATGGCTGGTTGCCTTGAGAAGCATTTAGAGGATAAGGGAGAAAAATAATTATGCACAAATAAAGCAAATTATTAACCTTGAGGTTTGATGGGCCACAGTGAATCCTCTGTGTTGGTGTGAGAATGAACTGGCGCACATATTTTGGTATTGACTTGGTGTTACTCCATAAAGCTGAAGATGTGCCTTTCCTGTGATCTAGCAATCCTACTCCAGGTACCTACCCTGCTGCACGTAGGTACCAGGAAGTGTATTTGAGTAGAAATCAGGAACAACTCAAATGCTCATTGACAGATGAATAAATAAATAAATCTGCTCTAGTTCTCCAATAGAATACTACATAGCAGTAACCAACAAACTACAAGTGTCTCCTGTATCCTTGCATCAATGTATGTGGTTCTTAAATGTTGAGTGGGAGAAAAAGAAAATCACAGGAAAATATATGCAATGTGATTTCACATATAAAGATTAAAAAGAGGTAAAAACTACAAAACATATTGTTCAGAGAAACAGATAAATGTGGGGAAAGAAAAATAAGAGCACAATAAATACATAATTCAGGATAGGAATTACCTTGCAGGGGGAGGGGAGAGCTCTCTTGAGAAAGGGCACAGGGAACTTCTAGGTCCTGCTGTTGTCTGTTATGGACCAGGGAGTGCATATAACGGTGCTTCACTTCTTATTCTTTCAACTTCCCAACTAGATTTCATATCCTGTTTTTATGACTATGATATTTAAAATAAAAAATTTAAAATACTCAAAGAGAAAGGGCACAATAAGTTGAGTGGCTCAAGGTGAAGTCATGCTTGGGAAGAAGCTACTTTCTAGTTGGAAACCATTTTGCAAAGTAGTAGATCTTCCGTATGAAAGATCACTTGACCAATGCTAGACTAGCTGTGAGGGAGGGAAGGTGGGAGCCAGCTCTGGTCATGTAACTTCCCTGCAGCAGGCTGCAGCAAGAGGCTATGTCTGACCAAAGCTGAGCATCAGCCATTTTCTCAGTTGAGTGAGTCCTCTGCCTTGCCATTGTGAGTTTTCCACCACACCCTTTTGCAATGAGGAATAATTTGGAAACTGACCCAGGTTCATTTATTCATCCAACACACTTTTATCAAAACCTTCCATGTACCCACATGGGGGTAGGAGGTGGGGTAGGGGACAAAAATGACACAGTGTCTGCAGTCTAGGGCATAGATCATCTGTTTCCAAACACTTGAGACACTGCAAGGCTGCTGGCAAGAACCAGCCTGGCGGTGCCCAGATCCATTCCCTGTACCACATAACTACAAGCACTTGAAGTCGAACCTTCCATTACACTTCCTCTTTGTTCTGGTCATGAAGGATGTCCAGACTCAATTCTGTTATCTACTTGTAGTTAATCTCTAAGATTATGTGTGAGGACCAGTCACCAACGGTGGACTACAGGGTAAACAAGGTTCAGGATTTTAGTTGCTGTCACCTGTGGAGAAGGACTAAAAAGCAGCTTACTCAGAATTTATTTGTAATTACAATTTTCCCCAATGTGATCCTTTTCTCTTTAGCTTTTTTTTTTTTTTTTTTTTTTTGAGTTGGAGTCTCACTCTGTCGCCCAGACTGGAGTGCAGTGACCGCTCCCGGCCACTGCAGCCTCGCCCTGCTGGGCTCCGGCGATCCTTCCGCCTCAGCCTTCCGAGTAGCCGGAATTACAGGCGCGCGCTACCACGCCCGGCTAATTTTTTATTTATTGTAGAGATGAGGTCTCACCAAGTTGCCCAGGTGGGTCTCAAACCCGCAGGCTCAGGCAATCCACTCACCTCAGCCTCCCAGGGCGCAGGATTACAGGCTGAGCCACCAAGCCCGGCTCTCTTTAGCTTTTTTATTTTTGCTTATTTTTGTGTGTTGGGACAAGATGACCTAGGTTTGCAGCGTGGCTTTACCTCTTTTCAACTGCTCAGTTTGTTCAGCTTTGTGATGGGGATGACATAGTGCACCTACCTCATAAAATCATGAAGATTGAATCAGTTAATGCATTTAGAGCATTCAGAGCAGCGCTTGGTACACAGTAAGCATGTATTATTATCATATTATATATCATTATCAATATATTATAATTATAGCAATCTCTCATTAACTATATGATATGAAATTAATACTATATCACTATATAATATATTATTAACATATAACGTGGCCGGGCTTGATGACTCAGCCTGTAATCCCAGCATTTTGGGAGGCCGAGGTGAGTGGATTGCCTGAGCCTGTGGGTTTGAGACTAGCCCAGGCAACTTGGCGAGACCTCGTCTCTACAATACATAAAAAATTAGCTGGGCATGGTAGCATGTGCCTGTAGTTCCATCTGCTTGGAAGGCTGAGGTGGAAGGATTGTGGGGCCTAGCAAGTTGACACTGGGGTGGCCATGAGTGTGCTACTGCACTACAACCTGGGCAATGGAGTGAGACTCCAACTCAAAAAAAAAAAAAAAAAAAATATATATATATATATATATATAATGCATATTAGTATACTGTTACATAATAGCAGCAGAAAAGGAGAAGGAAGAAAGAGAGAATATTATGGAAAGAAATGAATAGACACAAGGTCAGTACTTTCCAGGAAGTGAACGAAGGAACTGCTTCTTTCCCACCTGGTTCCATGGCTGCCGCTCTGGTAGCAATGCTAAATACTTCTGACTGTAAAAGATGCTTAACTTAAACTCTGTGTATGTTTTATAGATGGAAGAAGCTAAAACAGTTTTAGAAGTAGCAGCATTATGTGCAAGGTCACCGGGAGGCCTGAGAACCCAACAGATGAGCGAGACTTTTCAATAACACGAAGCAGATGCAGAAAATGCTTGAATCTGCCTCGTGAGGAAGGGATTAGGGATGTCTCGGGGCCAGTGGTGATTTATCCCATCATTTTAGAGAAGGGTGGATCTTGCTCCTGAGCTCCCACCTGGCTGACAAAAGACTCATTGAGCTATAAGCATTTCTCACAGGTTTGCTGATCTGATTTATCGTAACTTTGCTTCAAAGGAAGGTGGAAAGTTTATCCTTTTGAGAATATATTCACAAGAGACTGAGATTTTCTCCTCAAAGTCTGTTCACTATGAAAATGATGTAAGTCTTTGATTCACTGCCTATTTTTTCTCAATAAATAGGCTTTGATCAATTTCCACCTGGGTTAGCACATCCTGATGAACCTGATGTGGTCCTATATAGCTGCATTTTCATGTTTGGTACTTTCATTTTTTTCTTCAGGATGGTGGCACTTAATTAAAGTTTCTACAAGGAGTGTGTATTACTTTTATAATGAGAAAAATAATATTGCTTTAAAAAAATCCTCTAACATCCGATGGTCCTGCCTACAGTTTTCTTTCTGTGAGTGTTTTCAAGCTGAAGTATACTTGAGGTTTGTCTCTCTCTCTCTGATTTTCTTCACCCCTTGGGGTAGCCATGCTGGTTCACCCTCTAGGGCCTGATTCCAAGGCTGAGCTCAGTCCTTATTGTATCTGGAGCTGTGCTTGGGGTACAGCAGGGTTTCAGAGAGTACTCCCTCAGGCGAGCTGCACAATCCCCCCACTCTGGTGATTCCTCAGGAAGACTCAGTGACATTGACATTTGGTAATGGGCATCAACTTAATCAGGAGATGTAGGTGGGGGCTGGAGGAGATTCAGATCACTTTCCAGGAGAACAGTTAGAATTTGTGCATGGTTAGCCTAGACCTCCTCTGGGGCAATTTTCTTCCAGAGATGGTTCTCAAAATGTTTCCTGAAGAACTTGTTAAAATATAGATTCCTGGGCTCTACTCCAAAGCTTCTTCTCCAATACGTTTGGGTTGGGTTCCAAGGAGCTGCATTTTAGTACTCACTTGAAGTGATTCCGTGAACTTTGTATAGATAATTGATAATTGTCAATAATTAACCTAGCCTTAGATAATCAGTGGATAAATATTTATCAAAGGAATTAATATTTATTTCCTGTCTATACTGGAGGCTGGAATCTTTTGCATGACTGCTCACTCTGACTATCCTAGACCCTTTGAGGGTCTAGAGAACATTATTTGGATTTTAAAACATCAGCAAGTTTCTTTGGCTCCATGATTGGATGTAATGGAATCCAGAAAAAAGTGTCACTTATTGCTTCTTCCACTATATGGGAAAATAACCTAAGTATTTGAGTCAAGAATTTTTCAGATCAGCTTCCAGCAGTTGAGTGTTTCAGAGCTGTCAGCATGGTGGACACCACTGTCTCTGATATAGCTCTTTCTGTGCAGTTGAGATTTGATGACCATTATCTTTGTTGTAAGATAAACTGTTGTGGGGAGACTGATTTGGGGGAAGCAGGAATTGGGGTTTGCTCAGGGTATAATGGTTCAGGACAGTAAATATGCATTTTCTGATGAGTATACCCAAGTTTCTGATGGCTCTTACTAGTGGGTGGGAACAAGTCTTACTTATGGGTTCTCACTATGTTAATCTTCACCTCCTTTTCCTTCTGCACCTTTTTTGCCTCCTGGTCTCAAACTCCCTTGGCGTCAATTATCGCCCTTTGGTACCAATATCTTCCCACCCAATGATGCCCTTCTATACTTCTCCAAGACTTATCTCAGTGTACTATTTTATCACACTGTATTGTAATTATTTTTAACTTTTGCTGATTTGATGGGTGAAAATGGCATTTTATAGATGTTATTTCATGTGGAAACTTGTGAGTTTGATCATCTTTTCATTCATTTATTAACAAGTTGTATTATCTCTTTTGTAATCTTTTGAAGCCTATTTAAATGAAATCCTTTAACATTGTTGAGGCTATAGCATTAACTGAGAAGGGTTCCTGCTTGCATGGACTTCTACTCTAGTGGTTGAAACAGAATATGCTCAAAGGAATATATAATTCCATATATGGCAGTGCTGGTTGGTGATCTCCTGAACAAAGCCAGGGTAAGTAAGAAAGTGAGGGAGAGATGGCACTTTGCACAGGAGGTAAGGGAAAGTCATTGGTTCTTGGGAGAAAGTGTCATTCAAATAGAGACTTGAAGGAAGTGGGAACACGAGCCATATGGTCACATGAGGAAGAATATTACAGAGAGAGGGCTTCTAGTCGGAAGCCTGCTTGGTGCGTTCAAGGAAAAGCAAGGAGGTTGTATAGTTCTGTTGAGCAAGGATAAAGACATTTTTAACTGTATTCTGTATGTGGTAGTAAGAGAACTATTGGAAAGTTTTAAGCAAAATAGGTGATATAATTTGATGGAAATTTTTGAAAAGTTTTATTGAAGTATAATTTACATTGGTTGAAGTTTTAGAAAAACCATATTGGCTGTTGTGTGGAGGGCAAGCTGAACGGGGAAAAGAGTTGAAACAAGGAAGGACAGTTAGGAGGTCATTGCCTGGCAATGTGGATGTAGTAAGAAATGATCAGATTGGGGATCTATATTGAAGATAGAAAAGACAAAATTTGCTGATGGATTAGGTATAAAGTGTAGGAGAGTCAAGGATGACTCCAAAGATTTTGTTGTAACTGGTTGAACATTAGTGCCACCTACTCTACCAGGGACATCTGTAGGAGGAACAAGTTACTATGGGCAGGAAGTCAACAGCTGGGTTTTAGCCATGTTGAGTTGGAAATGCCTGTTAAATATCCACGTTGTGACATCAAGATGTGGAGATTAAGTGAGATATCGACTTGTGAGTCTTGAGCCTGTAGGTTGTATTGGAGGATGGATGACCAGATGAGATAATCTCAGAACCAAGAGGAACCTTCAGGCTCCTGCAACATATATTGGTTGAGAAAAGGAGGAGGAGCCTGTAGAGGAATTGAGAAGAGGAGCTAGTGAGATAGGAGAAGTGCCAGAAGACTGGCAGTTCAGGAAAGATGAGGATTGAGGATCGACCATTGGCTTTGGCCCCTTGGATGTCATTGTGACTTTGCTAAGAATGATTTGCATGAAATGTACAAAAGCCACATTGCAATGAGTTTAAACAAACAAAAAAAAGAAAACAGAGAAGTTCAGATAGGTCATGCAAACAACTGTTTTCACAGGATTTAGAAGGTTTAGTGAGTTTCCCAGCAATTTGTATTAATTACATTTTAATGATATTGACCCTCAACTATGTCTTTAATTTTTATGATGTTTCTTTTCAGTACCCCCATGTGATCAATATTTTTCTTTGATAACACCTATTGACATTTTTCTTTGTTATTTTCTGTTAGTTTTTTAACTTAGAAAGTTCCTATATATTTTTTCTTCTCTTTGCTTTTGTACACGTCTCAGTTCCCTATATGACTTGTTTAATGGAACTAAAAGAAAATACATTTTATCTTAAAAACTGCCAACAAAGTCATCCAGTGTTCACAGGAGACAAGCAGAATTGCTTATAGCATCAAATTCAGGTTCCTTCATCTGGAGTATTGGATTCTGTGCAAAATAAACCCAGCATAACTTTGCAGCAATTTTTTTTCTCTTAGTTTTCCATGCAGGGTTCATAATCAAAGTATTTGGCAATCAGTACAGCAACACTAATTTGAATGGGATGTAGACCAATCAGAAAAGACTCTGATTGAAAACTCTGGTGGGTGTCCCTGTCAAACTGTGCACCACCCTTCCTCCCAGCACCTTACTCGCTGGTGAGTTGAATTTGGTGCTTTATGCTTTTATTTTATTTTTATTTTAGATTTGGAGTATGCATACTTATTCGTTACATGGGCATATTGTTGTAGTGGTGGAGATTGGGTCTCAGGTGACCCATTTCCCAGATGCTGAACATTGTGTCTTATAAGTAGTTTCTAAACCTAATTCCCATCTCCACCTCCCCCCTTGTTGGTGTCCCCAGTGTCTGTTATTTCCATATTTGTGATCATTTAGCTCCCATATATCAGTGAGAACATGCAGTGTTTGGTTTTCTGTTTCTGAGTCAATTCACTTAGGGTAATGCTCTCTAGCTCTGTGTGTCTTGCTGCAAAGGACATTATTTCATTCTGTTTTACAGCTGCGTAGTATTCCATGATGTAGCCATACCACATTTTTTTATCCAGTCATTTGTTGGTGGGCACTTAGGTTGGTTCCATGATTTTGCTATTGTGAACAGTGCTGCAATGAACATATGAGTTCAGGTATCTTTTTTATATATTGATTTCTTTTCTTTAGGGTAGATCCCTAGTAGTGAGATTTCTGGGTCAAATGGTAACTCCATTTTTAGTTCTTTGAGAAATCTCCAGACTGTTTTCCATAGAGAATGAATTACTTTATAGTCCCACCAACTATGGATGAGCATCCCCTTTCCTCTGCAACCGTGCCAACATTTGTTGCTGTTTGACTTTCTAGTAATGGCCATTCTGACTGGTGTGAGGTGATATCTCATTGTGGTTTTAATTTGCATTTCTCTGATGATTAGTGATACTGAGCATTTTTTCGTATTTTTTTTTTTTTTGGCCACTTATGTGCCTTCTTTTGAGACATATTTATTAATATCATTTGCCCACTTTTTGATGTGGTGTTTTGTATATATATATATATATATACATATATATATATATACATGCAAAATATATATATATATATATATATTGCATGTTGAATTACTTTAGTTCCTTGTAGATTCTGGATATTAGCTCTTTGAGGTATGATTTGTAAATATTTTCTTCCATTCAGTAAGTTTTCTGTTCACTCTGTTGATTATTTATTTTGTTGTGCAGTAGCTTTTTAGTTTAATTAAGTTCCATTTGTCTATTTTAGTTTGTGTTGCAATTGCTTTTGGGGTCTTTGTCATAAATTCTTTGTCAAGACTGATTTCTATCAGAGTGTGTTCTAGATTTTCTTCTAGAATTTTTGTAGTTTCAGGTCTTACATTTAAGGCTTTGATTTATCTTGAATTAATTTTTGTATATGGTGAGAGATAAGGGTCCAGTTTCATTCTTCTGCATATGAATAATTAATTTTTCCAGCATCATTTATTGAATAGGGATTCCTTTCCCTGTTGTTTATTTTTGTTGGTTTTGTTGAAGATTAATTGATTGTAGTAACGTAGTTTTACTTCTGGGTTCTCTATTCTGTTCCATTGGTCAATCTGTCTATTCTTGTACCAGTTTTATGCTGTTTTAGTAACTGTAGCCTTATAGTATAATTTGAAGTTAGGCAATGTGTTACCTCCACAGTTCATCTTTTTGCTTAGAATTGCTTTAGCTATTCAGGCTCTTTTTTGATTTCATATAAACTTGAGGATATATTTTTCTAGTTCTGTGAATAACAGAGTTGATATTGGTATTTTGATTGGGATCGTCTTGAATCTGTAGATTGCTTTGGACAGTAAGGTCATTTTAACAATATTGATTCTTCCAATCCATGAACATGAGATATTTTTCCATTTGTTTGTGTCATTCACAGTTTCTTTCATCAGTGTTTTATAGTTCTCCTTGTCTTTCACTTCCTTAGTTAGGTGTATTTGTAGGTATTCTATTTTTTTGTGTGTATGGCTAGTGTGAATAGGATTGAGTTCTTGATTTGGTTCTCAGCTTGAATATTGCTGATATAAAGGAACACTACCAATTTTTGTACATTGATTTTCCATCCTGAGACCTTACTGAAGCTATGTACATTGATTTTTTCTATCCTGAGACTCTACTGAAGTTATTTATCAGGTCTAGAAGCTTCCTGAAAGAATCTTTAGGGTTTTCTAGGTATATAGTCATGTTATTCGTGAACAGGGATAGTTTGACTTCCTACTTGACAATTTGGATACCTTTTATTTCTAGTGCCAGGCCTGTTTCCCTGATGAATATAGATGCTAAAATCCTTAACAAAATGCTAGCAACCAAATTCAACGGCATATCAAAAAAAAATTATTCATCATGACCAAGTGGGTTCATTCAAGGGATGCAAGGATGGTCCAATATTCTTAAATCAATAAATGTGATAAAAACCCTCAACAACTGGGCATTGAAGGAACATATCTTAAAATAATAAGAGACATATATGACAAACTAACAGACAACATCATACTTAACCAGAAAAAGTTGAAGACATCCCCCACTCAGAACAGGAGTAAGAAAGGAATATTCACTCTTACCACTCTTATTCAACATTGTACTAGAAGTCCTAGCAAGTTCTCCATGCTTTTCTAGCTTTCTTGCTTTTGGCTGTCTGTTCTCTGAATCTTGCCATTTTGTGGAAGGCAGGGACTTTTACCATATAAAGATTATCTGTATGTCTGTTTTATTTGCTTGCTAGATTATAATTTACTTAAAGTGATCATATAATCATTTTTGTGTCTTGCATTGTACCTTGTGCATAGGTGTTGATTGAGTTAAGTAAGCAGTGACCACAAAGAAACAAGAGTGATCCAGGGACTTTGTTGTATTCTTGGGCAGAATTTGACACATGTATTCATTTACTCTTTATTCTCTCTTCTTTCTAGGCATGATTGCAACCATACAACCAATTCATGACAGCAAGAACATGTTCTCAAGGACCATGTGTCTTAACTTTTATACATACATATAAATAAACTTTATTTTTAGAACAGTTTTAGGTTTACAGCAAAACAGAGCAGAAACTTCAGTGTTCCCATATAACCCCTGAACCTAGACATGCATAGCTCCCCCCAGTATCAACATTCTACACCAGACTGGTCCATTTGTTACAATCGTTGAACCTGAGTTTACAACATCATTATCACCCAAAGTTCATAGTGTACCTTGGGGTTCATTTTTGGTGTTACATGTTCTGTGGATTTGAACAAACGTATGATGACATGTATCCACCATTATAATATCATACAGAGTAGATTCACTACCCTAAAAATTCTGTGAGCTCTGCCTATTTATCCCTCCCTCTTAACCCCAGGCAACCATTGATCTTTTTACCATCTTCATAGTTTTGCCCTTTCAAGAATGTCATATAATTGGAATTACACAGCAGGTAGCCTTTTCAGTTTGGCTTCTTTCATTGGTGATATGCATTTAAGTCTGCTCCATGTCTTTTCTTAGCTTTATAGCTTATCTTAACTTTTTAAATAATGGAACTCTTTAAAGATTTGGTGAATGTTATATACTTTTATCCCCAGAATAGCCACAAATACCCTTTTATATGCTCACAGATCTATTACAGGCAATTCCGTATGTTTTCCAATCCCGCCCCCTGCCCCAGAGGTGCAGGGTACCCAGTTAGGATCTGCTGTGCTAGCAATGGAAACACCTTGAATGCACTTGATGAAAGTGCACCTAACTTATCTTGCTATAAAGTGTGTTGCTTCTTAAACTCAAGAGAGGGATACATTCATTGAATGAAGATTGTTTAGAGGTGTATTCTTGATGTAAATTTAGTTCAGATGACAGGTACTCGTTCTATAGTTTTGTATTCTAGAGCAAGGCCCTCAAACTTGATTAGGTACACGAGCCACCTGGGAATCTTGCTAAAACACAGATCCCAGTTCACTAGGTCTCGAGTGGGTCTTAAGAGTCTGCACTTCAAACTAGACCCCAGGTGCTGCTGATGCTGTTGGCCTGAGGACTAGCCTTTTTATAGCAAGTCTCAAAAGCCCTGGTTTTCAAACTACAGATCATGACCTGTTTGTCTAGGTGAGTCAAAACCGGTATTAACAAAAGGAAATGGAGAATCACACATAGAAAGAATATGTATCACATATAGAAAGAAACTATTATTTTGGAAAACTTTGTTTTTGTTATAGATGTATATATGCATATCCCAGTTTATGATAGATATTATTTCACACTCTGGATGCATTTGGAAAACACTCTGTGATTTCTGTGGAGCAAGAAACAAGGGTTGGAAGCACCACACTGGTTTTATCCTTTAAAATAGTGGGTTTACAGGCATAAAATTGCACATGTGTCTCCATGGATTTTGCTACTCAGATTCTGGTATCCAGATGTTGGGATTTATCCCAAAGCAGGAACTGTAAATAGCAGGGAAAATTCTTTTTTTTTTTTTTTTTTTAATTTTAAAGACCAAATTCCAGGGTTAAATGAAAATTCTGGTTGTGTTTTGCTTAATTGAGAGTACACATTATTTCTGAAAATGTACTTTAAAAAGTAAACAAATTTGACTAAAGCAAGGCTATTAATTTTTTAGTGTTTTTTTTGTGGATTTTGGAAGGTATTGTTCATTTGTATTAAACATTAAGTCTACACTACATTGTTAATACACTGCTATTCAATATCCAAAATTAAATAATAACATCAATCTATAAGGACCTTCAAACTAGTCATATAAAATTTAATGATAATAGTATTATTGACCAAATGAGTTTGAGATTGACAAAATATGTAACTTTAACCATGTGATTCTTTTATCCATTTTTTTAAAACTCCAAGTTAAAAATATTTTTACATTTATGTTTAATTGTCACTAATAAAAAATGTATGCCTAAAGCAATACTAAAAAACAAGTCAATTTTTTTATGACCTGTGTTGTCTGAAAAAGCTCTCAATTTAAATATTTGCTTTCCATTATTGTTTGAAAAAAAGGATTGAAAAAAATTTTACCTATTTCACTATACATTACAAAAGTGGTCTAGAGCCTGCAGGGGATACAAGGGATAAGGAGTCATCTTCCTACCTGTTTTGTAGTTGACCTCCAGGAGAGGTTGTCCTGGAAGAATTACATATGAAATAGACAATATTAGAAAAAGTCGAGGCTGCAGTGGCTGGGAGCATGCCACTGCCCTCCAGCCTGGGTGACAGAGTGAGACTCTGACTCAAAAAAAAGAAAGAAAAAGAAAAAGAAAAGAAAATAGACACAAAGAGAGGAGATATTTTTACCTATGAATGATTTAAATAATATGCTGCTTTTCTTGTTCCTAACACTTCAATGGGAATGGAAAATTAACATATATCCAATATAAAGATTTAAAAAGACCCATTACGTGATTCCTCAAACCTGAAATAAAAAAGAAAAAAGAACGCTTTATGTCACATAAGACATACGTTATGAAGAAATGTGGCTCTGATTAAGAAAAAAAAATAGTTTTTTAAAACATATTTTATAGTATTAAAAAGTTTATGTCTCAGAAATGTTTTTGATATTACTGCATAATATAAATCACTAAAGGACTTATTAAGCACCATCATTATTTTTGCATCAACTAAAGATATTCAGATTTACCTGAAAACCCCAAAGTGGTATGTCCCATGCAGCCCTAATTATTTTGTGTCGTCATGTTAACAGCAGTGTTTCAATGATCAGTTCACTCACTGAAGAGTACAGTTTGTGATGGTTGCATATTTCCTTTGAAATGGCTAAATAGCATCAGAATTATATGAAATTTTATTTTCCAGAAAATAAGTCTTCATATGGAAACTTGAAAAGTCACTTTTTACTGGTGCTGGTTGGGCTCCCTGGGAAGCAGATGTTGAGACAGAATTAGGAATGCAAATGTTTTATTGGAGAGAGAAGAAGGTTAACCTGCAAAGGATAAAAGGGGTTAATGCAAGATTGGGCGGGGAGAGCCTCAGACCAGATACAAATTTGATAGTTTGACCAACTCAACAAGGAGGTCTGGAGCAGAGATTGCCTTTGCAGGGGTCTAATGTTGGGCAGGAATGACCAGGCTCAAGTACCCCACTGTGTTCAGTTATTGGTTCAGGGCTGTCTGGGCTAAGGCCGGTTCTGAGGTATGAATAGCTAGAGGCTGGATTCTTTCCTGAAGTTAAATCTAAGTGACTTACCTCTGGGCTGCCATATTATCTGCAAAAGTGAAAAGATGATGTAGCTGTTCCTTTCAGAGGTCCAATATCATTTACTTGACATTGCTACTCTGTCCTTTTTTTCTTTTTCTTTAAATTTACCTTATGCAGGCCTACCTTCTGCTTAGTTGTGAATGCCCTTTGTTTACAAAATCTGTGTGATTTTTCACAGCATGAAATAGCTTCTGTCCTTAGTGTTTGGATTCGGCCACTTGCTATTGGACTGTCTCTCCATTATCAAGTGCCATCATGATGAAAAATTGGAAAGTTTAAAAAAATGATTATTTCAAAAATCCTTTTAGGCTAATTCTGTTATTTTGGATGTTTCCTGGATTGAGACCTTTGGATAAACAATTTGACTCTGTTTGTTAAATTATCTTCGTCTACTGTTATTTGAGGTTAACATTAAATTTCTCTTTGTGATGTTGGTAAAGTCTGTCATTAGTAAGTTAGACCTCAAGTTGAAACACCTAAATCGTGTTGGTCATTACATCAACCTCTGTCCTCCAAAAATTTCAGTCTAATAGTTGGTCTTTAATGCTGCCTGGAGTCTACGTTTTGCCACTGTGATCATTAGTGCTGGATGTGAAATAGGATTTGTGAAGAAGAAGAATCTAGCAAGGAGAGGGATCTACTATTTCCTACCAAGCACAGTGCTAGGGAACAGAGTGATCCCCCTTCAGTGTGGGTCACCAGGATATATTTGGGGAGGATACTCACATAGGCTTCCTTATTCTACTCCTGATATTTCCATACCAGGTCATCTTCTAGGACTCATGAAGCAAGACCTGTGGCTTCAAAGTTGGATGACATTTTGCCTCCACAATACGGCACATGTAGACATCCTTCATGCTGAGGCACCAGCTCTGGCCTGTGCACCCAAAGGATCTTGAATCTACATCTCTTCCCCTTTCTTTTCTCTCTAATATTTTCTGGTGTAGTCAATACTTTTAATGTTATTTTATATGATTCCTTCCATATTGATGAAAGACATTATATATTTCTCACTTTTTTGTGTGTTGATGGTTAACCTGTTTATAAATATTGCCACTATGGCTTCATGTATTTTGAATGTACCTTTGAAGTATTTTTAAAAATTGAAATCATTTACTTCTTCCCACATATTGCACTGTAATTGTGGTCACTTCCATGTATGCTAAGTATACCTGGGAAGTTTCTTCTCTTCTTGCTTTTGGCTAACCTAAAGCTGCTTTTTTAAATGACGTATGATAGGGAAGAAAGTAATTCTCCAAAAAGAGTTATTCTAATATTGTGGGAATTTTGTGGCAATGTCCATCTCACATTTTCACTTTCACTATTCACCCTGAGAATTTGGAGAGTGATGGAAAACTATTTCTTGTTTGAGGCACATACACTGTAATCTTTGTCTTTGGATTCAAATTTTTTGGATGCCCTTGGAAAAATAGAATGCCTAATAGAACCTCAGTAGAAGGGACAGTGATTTATCTCTTCTTGAAGAATGAATCTTACAACTGTTACCAATATTATTTTTATAAATAGTAGTACTCAACTTTTTATTTATTAGAGTGCCAGGATACATATATGTAGCTAGTTTATTGAGTGAGTTGGATTCAGTAAGGTACATATAAAACCACATTTATTTTCTTACCACTGTGTCCTTAGAGGAAGTATCGCCTTCTATTCTCAAATGATATCTTGAGTCCATAGCTTTTCTGGTCACTTATAATTGTTAATGCACAATCTTACTTTCAAATATTGGGAAGTCTAGGAATTCTTAAAACAAACGTCAATCTCCCATTAAACTTAAAGTTTCTTACTTCCCCCAGTTTTGACCTACTTTAGGCTGAGAAACCTCTGTATGGAGGAATGGTGTGATTGGGTCCCTTTCTCCATCATATATGTTGACTTCTCTTGCAATCATCTCCTTGTCTCCTTCTGTACCCTTGAAATCATGGCAGGCTGAGGTTCACCAGATCTCAGGTTTGGGCAATTTTCAGCATGTTCTACCTCAAGAAACTGATAACTCCCTTTAGAATGAGGACCTCTGCAAAAAGTCTGGGACCCCCAGGAACTTAGATAAAAGAGAAAAAAACTAAACATGATAAAATTAAATATGAAATGCCAGTTATCATAGCATATATAAAAGAATAAAATAGTTCCAAAGTGTATATACTCTATTGGAAGTTTTGTTCACTTGTTGACACCCAGCAACAAAACTTTGTTTCTCTCTCAAATCTCAGTTAATTTTGTATCTTCAGAAGCAAAGAAGAAAGGTAGATATGCAGGTAGTGCTGATGTGTCCACCTTTATAGAACAGATGCCCCCAAGGACATGCCCAGAATAGTCTAAGAGTCTTCTGAGGAATTCAGGGAAATTGCCCACAAAACCATGTGGTCAAAAGTTGATCTGTACCTTTAAGAGGTTTTGCATCTAAATTGTCAGTCTTTTCTCAGTGGATTAATTTTTCCTCAGAGTATAATCCCAGTACTTCGAAACTGTCAAACATTTAAGCTTTTTTTTTTAAAGACACACACATGCACATTTTTTCTTCAAAGTATGTCTGGTCATTGATCCTCACAGATTCCTGCAAACCCCAGTCTGACCCCAGAAGTCTGGGGAATGTCTTCTAATAGCAGGTGACACAAAGTCTTGCCAACCCACCTACAACTGGCAACCGAAAGGATCACTGTCTGAGTGAAATGCAGAAGCAGACTATATAACTTTTCAGGGACTTTATGTACTGGCTCTTTCCATTTTATTCAAAACAGTATATTGCCTACTGAAATTCAATATGGAAATATTTCCTTGTGGCTTTAAATAAACGTTTCAGGAACGCATGTTAACAACTAAAAATAGACAAAGCTGCAAATTTCTCAACTTTTCCAAGGTTATTGGGGGAGATTTAACACTTTTCTTGGCATTCTGAAGATTATAGTCCATGATGTCACTGCTACCAAGTCATGGAAACATTGAGAACTTTCTCTTCCTGAGTACAAATAGTTTTGGAGTAGCTTAATACATGTGCTTCATGAGTGTTCGGTGAAGAGTCCCACAAAATGTGGGGTGAGTGGCAGGAGATGGAAGACCCAGTAACACTAGGTGATGGCTGCTGTAGTAGACATCTACTTGGTAACTTCAGATCACTGGGCTAGGCTCTGCTAGGGGTGTTTGGCAGGTGGGAGGGACTACCCCAGTGTTAATTAGGGTAGGCTAACAGCTCTAACAACACCCCAAATCTCAGTAGTCCAACAAAATAAAATACATTTCCCATTCGTCACAGTTCATTGTAGGGGTTCTATGTGTGGTGGATCTCCTGGGTAGCTCTTTGTGAGCAATGATTCAGGAAGACAGCCTCTGCCTTCCCTGTGAACCCCCAAAGCCTTTCTGTTTACCCAGTGAGTGAGAAGAGAATGGAGGATTGCGTGTGGACATGTTCATAGGTCAACTTCCACTCTCTTTCCATTGGCCAGAATTTGTCTTATGACCACACTTGGCTGCACAGGAATCTGGGAAATATAATCTACCTGGGTGGCAGAAGTAAAAGGGACATTGGCAAGTGCTTGGCCAACTTCTGTCATATCCACAACGCACTAGGGAAATTTGGTTGGGTCAGATGCTTTATCTCTGTGTATGACTTCTCCCATCAAAGGAGTTTGATGACAACAAAATAATTATCTTTTTTTTTTGGTTCTTTTTTCTCTTAACAAAACTTGATGTCATTGTGAACAACTTAAAAAAGTGAAGAATTAAATGTAATCCCACCAACCCAGATGCCAACAGTTAACATTTTGGTGAACATGCTTCCAGTCTGTTTTTTTCCCGAACAATAGTTCATATAATTATTTTTGTCAAAAGAGTTCATGTATTTGCTCTTTTTACATTTTTTTTAAATTGGTCTTTGATCATTCAAAATATTGCATTTCTGCGATATTGCATTTCTGCGATATTGCATTTTTGTTTTTTCATGTCCCTAAAAACTGTTTAGTGACCTTATAAGATTTCATCCTATGTATATTCCATAAAGTTTAAACTAAATATTTGTTGGTGCATTTATAGGTGACTTCAAATTTTTGACTGTTATATAGGACTGTGTTGAATATCCTGTAACTCCATCTTTGATTATATCTAAGATAACTTCTTTAGTTTACAGTCATAGTAGTAGAATTTCTAGGTCAAAGAATATGCAAAATTTTATTTTTTTACATATATTTTCAGTTTTCCTTCTCATTACTTATACCAGTTTGAACATACACCAGTGTATGAAAGAACTTGTTTTTCTAACATTTGTCGATATTTGTCGTTATATTTTTATAATTTGACAGTGTAAATGGCAAGACTGGTAGGTCATATTTATATGCATTTCTTTGTTGGTTACTAGCTTTCTTAAAAGTTTATTGGCCATTTGTATTTCTTCATGCTCATTATCTAATTTTCCATGTAGATTTGAATTTTTCTTCTTCAATTCCTAAAGTACTTTGACGGTGTCAGACATGGCACATACTGCAATACAGATAGTCAATAAACACTTGTTAAATAAACAAAGAAAATCAGAAAGATGATTTATATGTTAAGGACTTGAAAACTCTGTCATATGTGTTTCATACATTTCCCCAGATTGTTGAGCATTTTCTGTTATAGAAATAATAATGTTGAAAATAGAAATGCTCAACAATGAATATATAATTTTGTTACTGAGAAAAAAGCAAACTATTTGATTTTTAATTTTATTTATAGTCATTTTAACATACAGAGTTTCTAAATTTTTATGTGTTGTTTAATCCATTAATTTTCTTTACGGATTCTGTTGTTCAGGATGTGAGTGCATCCTAATAGAGGCTGTTCCCATCCTAAATTATATAAATATTCATCTATATTTTTCTTCCTATATTTTATGGTTTAATTTTCAATATTTAAATCCTTATTTGTATTTTTAGATGTATGATATGAGATACAGATTTAGCTTTTCCAAAAATAAATCATTGTCCTCATGCTATTTATTGAATAATTCATTTTAATCCAACTGATATTAAAAGGTCACCTTTGTTAGCTCCTGAATTGTTATGTGTACAAAGCTTGCTTTTAGGTTTTCTATTCTGTTACCTTGACCTGTTAATTGTCTCTGTTAATTTCTGACTACATCCCTTGCTGATTTACTGACTTCATTTTTTTGTGTCCCAAACCTTGTGGGAACCTGAGTCTTGTTTGCAATGATCCTGTCTCTGGCTAGTTGTAGTAATAGTTTCTGTTTTTTTAGTTACCTAGAAGCCACATGCTCATACAAAATAGGCTTAGTCAGTTTGGGCTTGTATAACAAAATACCATAAACAAGTGGCTTGTAAATAACAAAAATTTATTTTTCACAGCCCTAGGGGCTAGAATTCCAAAATCAGGGTGCCAGCATGGTTAGGTTCTGGTGAGTGCTCTTCTTGCTGGGTCTCCACATAGTAGAGAAGTAGATCTCTCTGGGATCCCTTATCTATAAGGGCACACTATTCCCATTCATGAGGGCTTCCCCATCATGGCCTAGTCACCTCTCAAAAACCCCACCTCCAAATGCCATCACCTTGAGGGTGAGAATTTTAGCCTATGCATATTGAGAGGAGCACACGTATTGCAGTAGACGTTTAACAAACTATGTGTTTGAAACACATCTCCTGGGCCTCCATCCATCCCCTTAAAACCCTTAGTCCTTGCTTTGTGTCAGCTGCCACCCCAGCATACTGACTCCTCCTGCTACTGTGGGCTTCCACGGTCCAGGACCAGCCAGTCACCTGGGAGTGCCAGGCTTTTCTCCTTATGGCCCAGCAACTAAACCAAAGGGGTTTTGGATCCTTGTGGCATTTCTGCACCTTGATGAAACACCTACCACAGGGCATAATACTTGGTTTTGGGAATGTTCTTCTCTGGAGCCAGATGACATAAGCCAGGCATGCAGGGTGACTCTGATGAATGGCAAACAGGGTGTAAGAATAATGCAGGCAACTAAATTTCTCTTCTTCCTCCATCTCTTGGGCTGCTATTAGGCAGAATTTTTCTGTATAACTTGACAACAAGGCTTTTGAATAGCTGAGAGGAGAAATCTGCCCAGCAGCTGGCCATCCCCATTTGTGGCTCATCCTGAAGCCTGTACAGTGACACATCCCCTTGCATTGTTTCCATTTCCCGCACTCTCATCACTCTGGGTTTGCACGTCTCAAACAGAGCACCGGAGCTTAATTTTTGCTTCAGGCGATGTTCTGTGAAACCCAGGCTAAAAAACTATGTCTAGACACAGTCACTGATTTCCATATTCCTGCTGTTTTTTTTTTTTCTTTTCTCTGTACTTTATTTTTTTCATGGAAAATAAATAGATGCGCACAGACAAGCCTCTGTTTTAAAGACTCTCTCCCATGACGTCGTCCTGGTACACACCTAAAGAAGTGGTAGCTGTAAAACAATCCCTAGCCGTCAGTACATTGTGCATTACTCTGTGTATGTGTAAGCTATACAAGTAGTACAGGATTGTATGATGTTTTGTGCATTTTAGACCTTTTGTTACTTGTGATTACACTTCAAATATTAAAAATCACCTCCAATTAACATTGGTGCAGGCTTGCAGATTCTGTGTGTGTTGCCTCCTCAGGTCTCAGAAAAATGGATTGAACATCTAGACTAGGGAAGCCTGAGCTGTATTAGATGGATAGACATGTTTCATTGTAGATTTTTGTGAAGCAGCTGAATTACCTGCCTAGCTCTGTTTCTTTCTAGGGTGTACAGCTGCAGCTGGTTAGTATCAGGATATACAATAGATCAGGATCTTCATCCAGAACTTCTCGATTACTATAAGGCGCCTTCAGATGACGCCTTTAGCATGCTGGTTTACAACCCTGGATGCAGGAATCATCTGGGAAGTATTAAAAATGCTTATACCTGTACCCAAACCCCAGGGACTTAATTGGTCAAGGGTGGGCTTGGGCACGGCTATTTTTCACAAATTAAAATTGGAATTAGATTTAATCAGATTAAATTAGAATTGCCTCCAGGTGATTCTAATATGCTGCCTGGGTTTTGTGCGCCATTGTTCTAAATAATAACACCTTTTAAAACTGCTCCAAAGCTTTGTGGAGTTTCTAAAAATAATTGTTTAGTTTATCTTCAAAAATCTGATGAGAATAGTCTCTTTTTAAGGGAAGAATAGTATAAGAATCTTAGAATGATTGCCTACATTGGTTTGTAGAGCTTTATTTTTAAATATAATTTTAAAAGTTGAACTAATCATGAACTGTTAACTTATTTATTGTCATAACTTTTTAAAAAGCTGTCTTGATTTCTTGGTGGCACTTGATGCAAAACCAGTTCATTGGGGTGAATTACTGTCCTCATACTCAAGTAATCCGAGTGGCCAGGGAAGACTTAAAAAATGTTGTAGGGGCTACAATTTTTGCTTTCACTGAACTGTTGAGGGATGTACTTGGCATCTTTTCAGCTATTCCTCTTTGCTAGACCTTAAGAGCTGGAAGAAAGCCAGAAAGCCAAGAAAATGAAATGATAGACATTTTTTTTTTTTTTAAATCACTATACATATCACCAGAGTAGTTTTGATGAAGGACAATTATGATTATGCAGTTTTAGGTATCTCAAATAATTATTTTTCTTTAATTATACAAGAAGTACAGGATCAAGTAATGTTTTGTGCATTTCATGCCTTTTGTTACATATGATTAGACCTGAAATATTATAAAGCACCTCTAATTAACCGTAGTTCAGTCTTGAGAAATCTGACTGTGGTAACAAAGCTTCTGATGTTGGCCTCTTAGAGTCAGCAAATTATTTCTTTATTTTATTTTATTTTATTTTATTTTAAAGATGTGGGGTACTATTTGGGGCTAGGTTTACAAATGATCATTTTGTAGGTGAAACTTGGGCCTCACTTTGGTCCTCACTTTACCTGGTTTGAGATCAGTTCTCCTTACTGATAAGGTGTGCCCCACCTCCCTCCCTTGGCAGTTTTCCATTACTGCCAATCCCTTTCTTATAGTATTATTATAATTGTTTAGGGCCCACTTATGAGTAAGAACGTGGTATTCAGTTCCCTGTTTCTGTGATAGATCACTCAGCATTATGAACTCTAAGTCCATCCAAGTTGCTGCCAAGTTCATAATTTTGTTCTTCTTTATGGCTGCATAATATTCCTTTGTGTACATGTACCACATTTTAAAAAATCCAATCCTCTTTCTATGAGAAGCACAGTTGGTTCCATGTTTCTGCTATTCAGCATACTATTTCAATGGCCAAGAGTATGTTAGACTGGGCTAAGGGCATCATTTTATCTTTCTTTGTAGATATATGTTGTAACTATCCAGTTATGTTGCCTACAGAGAGCAAATCAGTTTCCACAAAGTGAATAACAAAACAGCATGCATGGGCCAGCAAAATTTGAAGTGGAATTTTAACACTACTGACAGATGGACTGTGATCTAGCTGCCTTTTTAATGCTTGAAAGATCACTGCTCATCTTTGCTTTTTTGTGTATTATTGAGAGCATCTCTCCCAAGTGCCCCAAATAGTCCCCCTGAAGGCAGCGTTCCCTTTTGTCTTGGGAGAATAAGTGTAGGATTCTGCATGTGGTGAATTGATAATGAGGTCTATAAATACTATATACAGTCAAACATGCATCTTTTGGCAGACATACAGATCTCATTGAATGATGCAGAATGTACCTTCTTTCGTCTCTCAGCCAATTCCCTGTATTTTGGCAAGAATAAATTCATAGCTGCATACATGGAAAGCTGGATATAAATGCTAAATTAGAACATTTGAGGTCAAAAAGTAGGCAAAAAAAAAAAAAAAAAAAATCCATGGCTCTCCATTTAACTTTTCAGGATGAACTGACTCATGACGTCCTTTAGACTCTTTCTTCTTCCAACACTATGGCTTAAACTCCAACTCAATGGAAATGACAAGAAGTGATTTCATAGATGGGAAGACTGCCTACAGACAGGAAAAATATCCTTTGAGTTATAAAAGAGGCATATTATTCCTAATGATTTTCAGCTGGGATGAAGACCACTTTATACATTTACCTACAAACAAGAAATAGGTCCGCATTGATCCATTCTGCAGGCCAGCAAGAATACTTGGATTAATTGGATATTATTCCTCTTCTTAAGAAATGTTCAGCTGTGGGAAGGAGATCAACAAAGAGATCAATATCCAAGTTCATTGAGAAGCTCTGCCTTGGGATTCTGCACTGCACACTAAGCTTCCCCAGAAGATGTGCAATTGTTTCTGGGAAGCTGAGCCCAGGAGCAGATACCTCTAAAAAATATGTTACAAGTATTCTCTGTGGGACCTGGGGGCTGGACCAGGTTGTTTCTCAGTGCCATCTTTAATTCTCCCTCATTGTGTTTTTTTGTTTGTTTGTTTGTTTTTGAGTTGGAGTCTCACTCTGTCATTCAGACTGGAGTGCAGTGGCCACTCCCGATCCTTCCACCTCAGCCGTCTGAGTAGCTGGAACTACAGGCATGCGCTACCACTCCCAGCTAATTTTTTGATTTATTGTAGAGATGAGGTCTTGCCAAGTTGCCCAGGCATGTCTCGAACCCATGGGCTCAGGCAATCCACTCACCTCAGCCTCCCAAAGCACAGGATTACAGTCTGAGCCACCGAGCCAGGCAGCTTTTTTTTTTTTATGTGGAGGAGAAACACTTTGGCAGCCAGAGTAGAATAACTGAAAACTGAATAACATGAAAAGAAACATACATTCTATTAGAAGAGTGGGCACTTGTGCCAAAGCCTAAGAAGGGAGTTCATATCACAATATTGTGATTGTGGGAAATATATTGGATAGTAAGTGCTGCCTGGGATGGTGTTGCATGAGCATATACCTCGGCAAGGAAGGGTATGCGAGAGTGGAACTGAAAGAAGCACAGTACTGCCTTGTTGCATAGTATGCAAGGCTTTGTATTTGGCAGTAAAAGGAATAAATAGGGTTCCTGTAACTAGGGCACTTCTGTGTGAGTAAAGGATGACTGGACATAGCATAAAATGTTTTAATATAGGTAGATGTGGTCACAGAAAAAATCAAAACTTCTGTGGGATTTTAGGGTAAGGTCAACTCATATCCAAGGTATAGGAAAGGTTTTACAGAAAATGGGACAAGATATTGGCCATGGGAAGTAGAGTAGGGCAATGATAGTAAGCTACATGCAGAAGAGAGTCTGAAAGAGCTGACTGGACCTAGGGAGCTGGATAAGGGAGGAGTTAAGGATGACACCAGGCTCAAGTTTGGAAGTCTGGAAAGTGGAAATACCATTTCTAGGAATAAAAATTTTCATGAAGAAAAGAAGTATGGAGTTGGACAGAAAAGATAAGAGAAAAGAAGTTTGGAGATTTCGTTCCTGGCCTTTGACTTTGAAGAACTGAGTAGAGGTGTTTGCCAGGAAATGGATTAGAGTGAATGAGACAGTGTGGAGCTGGAGGGTTCTGAAGACCGTTGATTGAGGGGAGCGTTTCACCCTTGGAATTGGATGGGTCACATCATAAAAGTTCTTTCACTAAAGCTCAGTAGAAGTCATATTAAAAGTAATTAAAGAGAAAGAGGGCAAAATGGCAAGGTGTGTTGACAGTTCTTTCAGGAAGTATGGTGGTGAAGGCCAGGTCTGTATCATATTTATCTTAGTGTCTGAAAACTTTAGCACCATACTGACTCAATTCGCTTTTGTTAATACAAGGAAAAGTGAGATGTTGAATGCTAGCTTAAGTGGAGTCAAGAGATGTTTTGGATTCTTTATTTTAGGACAGAAGAAATTTCCCTTGCACAGGGAAAATATCCATTGCAGAAAGAAAGGCAGGAGATGCAAAGGGAAAAAGACAGCATGCTGGAAAAGTCTTGGCAGTGTCTATCTCAGGGGCACAGATGGAGGGATTAAATTTGGAAAGGAACAACTATGAACCATGTGTTGGTAAAGGATCTGAGGGCAAGGGAGCTTATTCCTTTGAGTCAAGAAAAAAAGGGGGAAAATATGGGTGAAGCTTTTGAGAAAAGTTGAGAGTGAGAAGCCCAGGTTGAAGAAACTTACATTTTATGACTTCATTCTTCTCAAGAAAGTAAAAACAAGATCAACCTCTGTGAGTATAGGGAGAGTAAGTTTGGGGCAGGGGAATGGAAGAACTCCAACAGCTGTGTAGGAAGTGAATGAGAGAAGAATGAAAACTTAAGGAATAAAACTGAATTCCAAATAAGTTTATTTTTAATTATGATATTTGTGATAGATCCCCAACCCATGGTTTTTCTCCAGCAATGCTTAGTTCCCAAACATTATGGGTGGAGAAAGAAGACCAAGAGAGAGTAGAAGCTTTCTGGTTAGATAGAGGATAAATAACTTAAGGATACTAGTAAAAGCACAATGAACTGACTGTGGGGAGGTAAGTGGAACCATGAGTTTATTAAGGGCCTGGGAAAATAAAGCCTAGTCAAGAAAGAAGAGGCCTTAATGAAGACACAGGGAAGCTTCAGAAAGAGTGAGGGCAAGGGAAAGAGGGAAGGAGAGAAGGCTGTGGTTAGTGAGAGGAATTTTAGCTAGAGATTTCTTTGTCCTCATTAGTTCAAATCAGGCCTGGGCTGTGTACCTTATTTAATCATTTTCATCATGTTGCTTGGCTCATTTTTAGGGTTTCTGTGTTTGTTAGGATAAGATACCCTGGGAAAGGAAGTGTAAAATTGTCTCTTTCTTCTACCATAGTAAGATCACATTTGGAGGGTTGTGTTTAGTTCCAGACATGTCTTTTGACTATATGTTCTTGTATATCTCACTGACTTAAACTTGGAAAGGACAGATAAGACCACTTCTCCCTACCTGTATTACAGTCTTTCTGGTCCAAGACATTGTCCTATATGTAGGCCATGACTGTACTCTCCTAACCTCTCGTGAGTCTCTTCTCTACAGACATCCAGAATTAAACATTAAGTAAGACCATATTGCTCCACTGCTACAGACAAGCCACCGGGGCTCAAGTCTTCACTGCTACAGACATGCCACCAGGGCTCAAGTCAGGCCCTATACTCTATGACCCGGACTACTTCTTTGACCTTATCTCCTTCTGCTTAATCTTTGGTTCTTTCCACTCCACCCATACAGACATTCTTGGCGTTCCCCACCCCAGGGCCTTTGCACTTGATTGTCCATCAGTCTAGAATATTCTGCCCAATATTTATGTACCTTATTTCCTCACTTTCTTTAGGTATTCATCATCTTCATAATTAGGTCTTCCCTGATCTCTCTATTTAATAGTGTTTCCAACATATCACCCCATTCCCTTTGCCAGTTTTATATCTCTTTCTAACGTGCTATTTATTTTACTCTTTTTTTTCTTTTTGCTGCATGTGTTTTTCAATGAGAAGGTAAGCACACAGCGGCAGGGGTTTTATTTTACTTGTTTGTGACTCTCTCCTCATTTTATACAGCAGTTTCTTGGCACATAGTAGATGCTTGATAATGTAACATTATCAATGGAATGAGTGAATATTGAATTACCTTGCAATAAAAGTCATGTATACCCATTACAGAAAATTAGGAAAGACCAGGAAAGTATATAATATAAATATATGTATATATACATATATATGTATATAACTAATATGTATATGCATGTATATATGCATATTCAGATAATTCTATGTAGAAATAGCCTCCACTAGTATTTCAGTGTAATTGCTTTTTTAAAAATATATACATATGTAGTTGATGCATCCACAGGCATATCGGTAATAGAATGTAACTGCAGGGATACGACCAGCGATAAAGATTTAAAATCATATCATCTGATGGATGGTTTGAGGGATATTTGGCCTGGAGGTACCCAAGCTTTGAGTAGCATAATGATCATTTTAGATATTTAAAGAATTATGGTGTCTAAGACAAATTATACTTATTCTATATAAATCTGGACTAGAACTGAACCCACGCTAGTGGGGAAGAATCAGAAAGGGAATTTCAACTCCATAGAAAGATCAGTTATCTCCAGTCAGCCACCCACTATGGGGCTCAATTTTTGAAGAACAGAGGTTGACATCACTAGGAGTTCAAATAGAAACTCTATAACTACCTGTTAGATATGATCTACTTGACCTTTATCCAAGGATTCTAAGATAGGCAGCAAAGCCCCATTTAAGAAATTTTTAAGGCTGTTTTAAGCAGGTAACAGTAAATTTGCTAACAGCAATAAAAGAAAATATCTTATTTGCCTGTGGGTATTTTTTTGTATAAAATATCTTTTCTATTTATGAGAGTAGTGACTTGCATACAATGTCTGTTTGCTATTTATTCCTCTCTTATCACCCCATCGGTACTCACAGTTTAAGTGCCATATTATCTTGAAAAAGTGTAAAAATGCATTTAATTGGTCGTGCATAAGATAGATCAGACAAATAATTCATGTTCTCTTAACAAATCTATTCGTCTGCTTTTATAAATGTGTTACTCTAGAAACATCAGGAACACATTAAGCTACATAATAACTGAGATTTTAAGGCCATGTTTTGAAGACCCTCTAAACCCAACTGATATAAACAGATTTAAGCCTGTCGCGGTCATGATGTCATTGTCTTGTAAACATCTTTTAGCCTTTGGAGAAATTGTAGCAGACATTATCAGCAGAATTCATAAACAAGCCATTGAAAAATATACACAAAGAAAAGTTTGTAATTTGAGTAATTTTTGTAGAAAAGTCACAGGGTATCTTGGTGGACTTATAAGTGAAATGATAGATTTAACAGTGAAATGCATTTTTACTTTGAAGCAGTTGATATTTTTAGAATACCTATTTTTAGGAAGAGTAACATGAATTCATTTGAATTGCTAAAGTTTTGTTAAATTCACTACAAATTATTTGATTTATCTGTATTTTACGTCAGTTTGAAGTAAAACATTAAAAAAAATAAATTAGATGGTGTTTTTAATCTCAATCATTCACAAAAATAAATTTTAAATTGTTTAAGATTCTATTTAAGCCTGACTTATTACCTTAAATTTCATGCCATGATTGCTTTCTCAGAAAAATTTAGTGAGATGTCAATCATTTAAGGTTTATTTTATACTCCATCAAATGGCAATATGTGGCATTAAACAAGCCCTCCGTATTACAAGAAATGAAGTGTAATTAAGTGTATTATAATAATGTAAGGTGAAACGGGAGACAAAGCATTTTTTTAGCCAGAGCTATCTGGGCAACCCACCTTCATGCTCTGAATTTATTTGGATTACCAAGATGATTGAGGGGATTTTTACTCAGGTAATTGTGGTTGGGCAATCTGGACTTTTCTTTAAATTCAGTCTGAATGAAGTGACTTAAACAGAAACATATGGGTTTGGAAAGGCAAGCATCAGAACTCTTAAAGGACAATAAAAGGAGTAATAAGAATTTATAATTGGATGGCATCTTTCATCCATATGGGTTCGACAGCGTTTTAAAGCCTTGTAAAGAAGAGCCAGATAGACAGACAAGGGTGCTCGTTCCACTCACGGTTGTGGTCAAGTTCAGTGAAATTTGCAGTGTTCAAATTCCTGCTTGTCTCCCCTTTACCCCAAGGCTTTTCCAGCCACCCACGTGCTTGAAGGCAGAGCTGAAGCAAGGCGCTCTGGCCAAGGGCCAAAATGCTTTCCTGATGAATTTCACCACCTTGCCACGATAAGTACATGATGTGGTCTTCTCATCCTGGCCCTCTCCGGGTGCCTTCTTGATCCTTGACGATGTACACCCACCATTGTCACCACCAAAATGTCCTTGCACTCAGAGCTTGGGGTTACTTAGTCAGCTAACATGTGGCAAATACTTTATGGAGGCCGGCTGAACAATTTGACATTCAGCAGAAGAGCCTAATTCCTAGTAAAGATTGATTGAGATGATAAGGAACTTTAGAAGACTCTGAAACGCAGGGTCTCGCTCCTCTGTGTCTGTTGACATATGACAGGTGACTGGGCATAACTGATGATTGTGAGGCTTGATGCCTACCTGGGCTCCTTGCTGAAGAGGGGACTTTATTCCATTGGAGCGAGAGAGGGAGGGAGATAACATGTTCTCATCTCCCGTTGCCTTCCAGGGGAATTGTTTGATGTCAGTATTTTGAGAGATTTTAAATAATTCACTCATCAAGGGGTTTGTACCTTACTAATAATTTTATTTAAATCTTAGCTTTTTACTATCAGGGCGACTCAATTGTGAACAAATCATAGGACTGGGAAGAAGTGGGATGTGGAATGACTGCTTAATGAATACGAAGTTTCCTTTTGGAAAAATGGTGAAAATGTTTGGAACCAGACAGAGGTGGCGGTTGTACAACATTATGTTGACAAACTCAATGTTATTGGATTGTTCACCTCAACAGAAACAAAAAATAATAGAAAACAAAATATGTTTGAGTGATGTTTTTTAAAAAAATCACATGATGGGGGTGCGCTTTTACAACTTAGTCCTGGAGTCAAAGAGGGATAGAGATGTTTCTCTGCCTGAAACACTGTCCCTGGGATTAGAGCACATGCCCACACTCCTGGCCGTCTGGGCTATGCTGACTGTACTTGCGGCTGGTTGCTGAAAGCCACTCCTTGCTTGTGTGTGTGCAGGGACATGACCCTTGAACAAAAACAGATGGTGGGGAGAGGGGCATTGGGCCTGAGTGGCTTATATGATTAGTATGCTAAAAAATGACCTCTCCAAAAAATACTGCAATGATGTATAAATAGTCTTTCACTTTTTCACCTTATTTATTAATTTATTTTCTGTCCTACCATGCTTAAAAAATATAACTCAAAAGTTATATTTATCAATCTAGAACTATGCTGTCCAGTTAAAGTAGAATGTGAGCCATGTATGTAATTGTACGTGTTCTATTAGCCACATTTTAAAAATGTAAAAACGAGCTAGTGAAATTAATTTCAATCACGTATTTTCTTTAAATATTGCCTCCCAGTGTCTATGTGGAGAGCTCAGGATAATAATCCTTAAAATATGGGATCAGTATAGCAATTATTAATGAGATACTTTACTATTTTTTTTATGAAGTCTTCTAAATCTGGTGTCTATTCTGCACTTACAGCACATCTTGATTTGGACCACTCACTTTTCAAGTGATCAGTAGCCATGTGGGCTAGTAGCTGCCATTTGGATGGTGCCATTCTAGAAGTTAAAATTTTTACTGAGTTCTCTATGGTCTCAGGAGATGCTTGGTGAACTAAAATTAGGTGTAGAGTGAGGAGCATCACGTTGCGCATTAGTTTAGAGCTTCAACATCATTAAAATGCCTTTACCTCACAATAATGTGAGATAGAAGAAGCAATATTCTTTTTCATTTTGTGGTTGAGGAAACTGAGATTCTGAGAACTCAAGAATGTGCCTTCATTATTGCCCAAGAAGGCTTAACTGCTATCTTGGTTTCCCAGTTGTCCTGGACAGGCGCTGAGCAATCTGTGAGCCTGGGGGAAAGATTTATGTACTCCTGGCCCACAACCAGGAGTGTGAGCATGTGCTCTAATCTCAGGGACAATGTTTCAGGCAGAGAAACATCTCTATCCCTCTTTGACTCCAGGACTAAGTTGTAAAAGAGCACCCCCATCATAGAAGAGAAAAATGAATCTCAGGGAAGTGAAGGAGCTCTCCTGGCAGTCATGTGCTAGTCAACATGGCAGCCTACACAAGGGCCACACCGAGAACTCCTTTTACTTCTGGTTAACAACCACAAACCCAGGGAACCTCCTGTCTCTAGTCTCCTGGCCAGTCTTGCTTGGTCATTAGCTAGAAACAAAGGACTGTGGGTATGATGTGGAATTGCATGTAAACCACGGAAGCTGACAGATGAGTTCACTGCCTTAGTCACTTAGCCTTTTGACAGATTCTGGCCAGACACCAATTTCAGAAACCTGGAATTGTCCCCAGCTGGTACCTCTCCCAGTGCAGCTCAGTCTTAGAGCAGGTAGTAGCTGGACACAAGCCCATTTCTTGTTAGGCCACTTGTTCATATTGGACACAACTCTGTCTCCTTGGACCACGAGCTAGGAAGGAAGAAGGACCAACTAGACCCAGAAACTTTCAGGGATACATTTAATTCTATTTCCCTCCCATACACAAAATCCTGAGATCTTATCAACCAAAAAATGCATCTATTTAATTCATTAATGTCTTCTTTTAGGTGAAGACTTAACTTGCAAAAAGAAATTTCAGGGTTACAATAATTTCGGTTAACTCAATCCAGCATTTTAAAGTATAGATTGATCATAGATTTTTACACAATTCTCATTTTGCATTTTGAAATGGGAATACCAATAACACACCCCCAATGCCTTGTTTGCTTGGGCACTCTTCCCTTCAACATGTTCTAAATACCTACCATGTCTCAACTCTGTGTTGGTTTCTGAGTATTCAGAAGTGTGGTCTTTTGCCTCCAAGTTTAATGATGGATACAGCTATGCAAACAGGTGCTTCAACAGAGGATGCATAAAAATGTTAGGGAACATAGAAGGGAGCTGACATTCCAGGGGGAGGCTTCACTCAGGAGGTGAGGCTAGACCTCGCATGGAAAGATGGATAGGAGTTCTCAAGGTAGATATAGAGGAAAAGAGTATTTTTGGCCTAGGAGAGAATGGCTCTTCTTAAGACCATAATTATTTTCTTTTTTTTTGAGTTGGAGTCTTACTCTGTCACCCAGACTGGAGTGCAGTGGCCGCTCCCGGCCACTGCAGCCTCGACCTGCTGGGCTCCAGTGATCCTTCCGCCTCAGCCTTCCAAATAGCTGGAACTACAGGCATGTGCTACCATGCCCGGCTCATTTTGATTTATTGTAGAGATGAGGTCTCGCCAAGTTGCCCAGGCAGGTCTTGAACCCACGGGCTCAGGCAATCCACTCACCTCAGCCTCCCAAAGACATGGGATTACAGGCTGAGCCACCGAGCCCAGCTCATAATTATTTTCATGTGGGAAGTTTTTCCAATGGCACATCCTTGGTGTTAACTGATCAGCTTTCAAACATGGGCCTTCTGTGGAGATGTGGCTGGATGGCTGTGATGGACTCCTAAAGCCCTGGTGTGTTAGTTACTTTGGTTTGAGACAAGCTCAGTATCTACCTGGAGAGTCTATTTTCAGGACTAACTTACCAGCAAGATATTTAATATAAGTCCAATGGAAGTCCTTTATGAGCTCCATCCCTAGGGATAAAGAGAGATTTATTGGCTCATGACTTACATAACACTTGTTATCAGATATAGTAACCCAGGATTGAGTTCAGAGAGAGTTTTCTTAGGCAGAGCAGAGACGCAAAGAGGACAAGATGTGAAAAAGCATCAGAAAGATAGTGTTGATTAAAGGAAAGCATGGTGTTTTCTTACTAGTCAAAGATGTGCATTTAATAGGAAATTCCTTCTCCCCATGAAATCCCATAGAATTTTATGTGTATTCCTCTTGTGAAAGAATGATTGTGTGAAAATCAAGCACTTAATGTATAAATGCAAGTGAATTTATGGAGCCAGCATGGCAGAATATTTGAAATTGCAATTAAATTGAAAAAGCTAGGAAGTACAGTAAGTCCCCTAAAGTCCCCTACATATGAACCTTCAAGTTACGAACTTTAATGATGCACATATGCATTTTTTTATGTATTGTTTCTCTCCACCAGGTGTCAGTATAGCCTGTTAAATACATACAGTACTATATAGCCAATTGTGTTAGTTGGGTACCTAACCTAACTGTTGGACTTAAAACAAATTGAACTTACAAATGCGCTCTTGGAAAGAAACTTGTTCATATGCTGGGGACTTCCTGTATAACAGTTTTCAGAGAAGCAGAACATATTCTACTTCATGTTACTGGTATTATGTGGCCTGAAAGGTCTTTAAATATAGGTTACTCCCCTGATTCATCTTTGGGTCTTCCAGGTTGCCCAGCACATAGCCTAACACATGTGGGTTATCTGTGGGTATGCTATATGAAGAAATGGACAAATACAGGAAAGGGTAACGGTGACTTGAAAAATCATAAAATACAAGTATAAGATATCAAATGGGTTTATATGTGATAAGTGCTACAAAATCTTTCATTTTTATTTTATATTTTGTTTTTAATTGTGACAAAATACGTATAACATAAAATTTACAAACTTAACCATCAGTAATGTTAAGTATATTCACATTGTTGGTGAAGCCAATCTTCAGTGCATATTCATCTTGCAAAACTTAAACTTGATGCCCATTAACCAACACTACCCATTCTCCCCACTCCTAGCTCCTGGCAATCACCATTGTACTTTCTGTATTTATGAATTTGACATACCTCATATAAGTAGAATCATATACTATTTGTCTTTTTGTCACTGGTTTGCTTCACTTAGCATAATATCCTCAAGATTTATCCACGTTGTAGCATCTGTCAGAATTTCCTTCTTTTTAAAGGTTAAATAGCATGCTATTATATACCATATTTTGTTTATTCATTCATCTGTTGATGGACACTTGGGTTGTATCTACCTTTTGTCTATTGTGAATAAAGCTGTTATGAAAATGGTTGTATACATATCTCTTTGATATTCTGCTGTATAATTTTTTTGAACACATACCCAGAAGTGGAATTTCTGGATTATATTTAATTTTTTGAGAAGTCACCATATTTTTTTTCATAGAGGTTGTACTATTTTACATTTCTACTAATGAGCACTGGGTCGTATATTTTCTCCATATCCTTGCCAACATAGTTTTTTTTAAAAATAGTAGTCATCCTAATGGGTGTGAGATGTAAAAAATTATCTTTTTTTAAGATCAGTAAATGAAGCTATTGTCACTTCTTTTCAGTCAGTGGATGCCTTTTAAGAAATCTTTCTTCAAAGCAGACTATAATTTGAAGTCTGAGGCTTCTTATAGGTAACTTTCAAGAACCCTATGAACCAGATGTTCTTTTGGAAATAGAAATTTTGATAAAACATGCAAAACAACTTTCCCTCCCAAAGCTTAAAAGAAAAATTGTAGAATTTAGCAAAAAGGACACCTGATCTCAAACCAGGCTAAGTGGGGACCAAAGGGAGGCCCAAACTTTACTGTATGATGTCCACTTATGCATGTAATCCTGAATTGTACCCCACATCTTTAAAATAAAATATTTTTAAAAAGAAAAATTGTAGAATTTTACAAAAAAATTACAAATTAGTCTTCTGTCAATAATGACTTACTGGCTTATGTGAAAGTGAATATTAATGGGTAAGTAATCTCAGGACTGTGTGGTGAGAGTGACACTCAGAGCAGAATCTTACAATCATTTTTGTCTATCTTGGGAAATACTTGAGTGAAGGAGCTGTCCAGCAGGAGAGAGGCACGTTGCAAAGGCTTGATTTTACACATATTAGCAACTCCTTGTTGCAGTACAAGTGGAGGGTTTGGTGTGTGCTTCTGTGTGTGTGTGTGGAGGAGTGAGGGTGGGTATTTCTTGTGTAGGAAAAAAAAAAATCACTGTTTACACTGTAACTCTCTGTGCTTACTGCCTGGGAAAAAATATATACTTTCCGAAACTAGTCAATTTTAAGAGCATGAATACGGTGACATCATCCAGCAGAGGTAAATATCAGTTGAGCAGCTGGTATAAGAGCCGTCGCAATGAGTTATGAGGCTCCGAAACTTTCTACATTGGTGTACGCCCTTAGCGGCATGATATGAAGACTTTCGTTTAGCCTAAGTGTTTGTTTTAATGAGGTATTGCAGTGTAGCACACTCAAATGAAAAACACATGATGTACCCCAGGCAAGAGAGAAGCAATAACTGTACAGATTTCTGAAGAAGACTAGTCATACCACAGGCTACCATTATAACAGAAAAAATAACAAGAATTTTAATACAGTTGTCTGGCCAAATATATTAATTTAAACTGAATGCCTTTTAAAAAAATATGATTGCTGTAAGGCACAACGTTCCACTGGCAAGCATCTTCAAAACGTTCATTTTAGAGGATTCACGGAAAAAGCGCAGCAGTCCTTGCCGGCATGTCCATTTGGGGGATCCTCTGCAAAGTCTTTGATCATTTATGTGAGCCTTCTTTGAATTTGACACAAAGAAGCTAAAATTAAAAAAGAAATGAATTTTTAAACCGGTTAACTTCTTTGTATTTATGCAAGAGAATGGCTGATTTACGGATGGCAGAAATACTTTCTAGAATTCTAAAGTGATAGCACTGGGTCGTACATCCCAGGTCAGCTGGTCCTTTGCCCTGGCTGCGTGCTGACCTGAGTTCAAATGACTGAGACAGATTCCTGTATCTCTGTGACTTCACTTGAGTTTTAGTCCTAGGTTCTAATAACTTTTTGTCTGAAAAAAGTACTTTATTTTTTGTGTTATTTAATTTAGATATCTGAAATATCAAAGTGCTCTACTTTATTTTAATTCAATCATCATTTTACAAGTTCAAGGAATAGAGATGGAAAAGAGCTCATGCCCTCAGATGGTTTATGAGTAGTTCATTTTTGACAAAAATTTATCTAAAATGGTTTGATGACTGACTGAGAGAGCATATGGAGGCTTTTTAGGTCAAGGGACATAATTTTATTATTTGATTTCTTTATATTTATTTTGAGTCTACCTCACATGTAAATCACCAAAGAGGGCATCAGGGTGATAGTTACTTCTGTGTGTCGAGATCTTGAATTGCCGGTGTGTGGAGTTGGAAGGCAGCTGAGAACGTGTGGGGGAAGGTCATGCCACCAAAGCCCCACTCTCTTGAAAATATCACAGATGAGCAAGATGATCTCGTTTCACCTTGAATACATCCAGGCGTGGGATTCAAATCAGAAATCTTCATTTATTGCTGTTTCCTCACTCCATTTTCCCAGAACTCCTTCGAATACACCAGTCTTTTAGATCCAGCTCCCTTTTTAGAATCCCCTGCAAATAATCACCTGTTTCCAAACTAGAATTGCTTCCGATGAAGGGATAAGGCAAGGTGTCAAGGCTTCTTTTAGTTTTATGAGATAACCTTTAGTCACGACTGCAGAAATTATTTTCCATCAGAAATGGAAGCCCATAATCACATTCTCCTTAACTACATTCTCCATCCCTAAACTAATGTGTCTTAGTATGTGGGGGGGAAATCAGTTTATTTTTTCCTGTAGCTCAAATAAAGCCAGAAATGAGCACTCTTGACTCATGTAACATTTTATCTTGTCAAAACCTCCATGTGCCCAATTATTATTTGTTATTTTTCTGCTCCTATGAGTAATAGGAAGGGTTTTCCTTTTCGTTACTCTAGATTGTCTGATGGAGAACTGAGTGCACTCGCTTGCGCTTGAGCCTCCACCCCCCCCACCCCTGCTCTGCCCCAGCTTATTTGCTTTGTGACCTGCTATTGTTCTAAAAACAACCAAGAAATACTCAACATTGGTTCTTACACCAACACAACTTGGCTTTGTTTTGGAAGGCAAAAGAGAGAAATCATATAATAATATTTTTCTTTCTTATGTAAGTTTGTTTTTTCCTTGAAACGAAATGAATTGTCCACGCAATTGCTTCAGCTGAAAAAAAAGGACTCTGTGAAGCTTTTCCTGGCCTGGGCCCTTTGTAACACACTGCACTTTGGTTCTGTCTGAATCTGTCTCCTGGAACTCACTGAGCCTGATGTGTAATTGGAAACATGCACGTTCACAGCCACGCTTGACTCTGCAGAATGCTGCAGACATTTTTCCCATCTTTGTTCATTCTTATTTTGTCCCTGTGCCATGATTTTTTAAATTGAATTCAAATTTGCAGCTTTTAAAGGAAAACCACAAGAACATGATTTTTAATCTCTTGAGATTTGTTTGCCGCTGTTCTACGTATAAAATAGCAATTTCCTTAGTATATCAAGCCAGATATATAAAACAATTAAAAATTGCATCTCCTAAGTTAATTTCTTTTTCTTCTTTTAAGTCTTTTACCAGTTAAGGAAGAGCAGATTCTACAAAAGCAAAGCAGAGAGGTTTTGCCTATGGCGAGTGGAAGGGGTGAGAGTAGCTATTGCCCTGATCCTTCTTCAAAGTGTCAAGGAGGGGTCAGACTTTGTTTTAAGTGGTAATTTTAGCCTTTTGCTGGATTCCAATCTTAGGGGGGGAAGAAGTCCTGGCAAAACTGTGTCGCCACATGTGAAGTGATGTCATCAGGTGGGGGAGGTTACCTAGAGGAGACGAAGACTCTTACAGCTTGTTTTATTTGTGAGCTGTTTCTGATTATCCTGATCGAGGGAGGGTCACTTTGAATAACGACGCCTTGACATCCCTTCCATGGGGAGTCTACACTACTGGTCACCAGATGTGCTAGGGCAAGCACTTCCAGCTTCCTGACCTGTGTGCTCCATGTGTTCAGACGTTCTCTCAGTGTTTACCCTTGCTGGAGGAAGGCCAACCCGAAGCCTACTCTCTCTGCCCATTACCCCATTAAAGAAAGTTCTGGTTGGTGATGATTTATTATTAATATCCATATCTACAGGCCTAGTCATTGTTCATAGGGCATGAAGGTTTGGCATGGCTTATAGTTCAGCTGCTACCCACATAGAACTTTATTACTTCTTTTGAATTGAATAGTAAATACCACAAGCCTTTCCTGAGATGCAAAGTTTCATGTTTAGTCATCACTGCAAAATTTTATATTGTAAACCTGGATGGGACTAGAAAATCATTTGTTCTTGTGGATCCTCACCTTTTTACATTTTTTAAGACTCTTGAAAGTTATATGAAAATGAGTCCTGTGGAAGTCAAATTCATTATGTAGCAAAAACTTGCTTCTGCTGCATTCTCTCACTGACGCTGGGGACAGCATGCACATGTTGAATATGTAACTCTTCTTGAGTTGGAATTTTCAGGAAGTAAAGATGTCATCTCCACTCCACTCCAAGAAGCCAAATGACATAGATTGTAGGTTTAGAGGGATTTCGAGTTATACCTTCCAATTCCACACCCAGTTGAGAAATCTCCCTCACAGAACCCTGACAGATGGTTTTGAGACTTTTTCTGTCCTCTTTCTTCCCTTAGAGGAAGCTTTCTGGCCTTTCTGCAAAGTTCACCCAGTGGTCTTAGATCAAACCTCTGGAAGTACTTGAACAATAAAGAATAAGTAAATCCCTTTTCCAAATGGAACCTTTCAGTTACTTGAAGACAACACACTTATTCCTTCCTCCAAATCTCATTTCTTTCTGTTCCAGGAAAAGTCCTGCAGTTTCCTCAGTCATTCTTTCCCATGGATTTTATTTTCTATACTATCCTGTCTGTCCTCTCAGGGATGCAGTATTAATGCCAGCATCACTTTTTAAAATGTTGTCATTACACTCTATGCTGATTAGACTGCCACTAAAAGTCCACATAGTATTTCAGATTTGATCTTAAACTGTGGGAGGGCTCTCTCTGAGTCACCTCCAGTGTGTTCCAAAGGACCATGGCTTCTCATTTTGATTTTACTTTCTTTTTTTTCCATAAAAGAAGAGCTTTTCTGAAGAATGTCACTTCTTTTGTATGTGTGGGTATGCAAATAATTATTTGTGTATTTAAAAAGTGCAAACTATTCATGAAATTATACAAAATAAAGTTAAAAAAATCCCACACAGTTTGGAATCCTACCCTCCAGAAATAACAGTGATAGAGCATGCCACTCAAAATAAAAATCATATGTATGTGTATTTTTATGTTTAGAGTGAGTCATGGAAGAATGGGTACCACAGTGTTCATAAAATTAGAATTTTTATAAGAAGAATGTGGTACATCTATATTTATACCTATGTATTGGGTTGATGCATAAGTTGGCAGCATTTTTCAGCTACCCATGGAATGCAAATGTCGCACTGTGGTTCACTGGTCACAGTTCATCATGTTTGCCAATTCTCGGGTGAAATGACATGGACTATCATGGATTTAAGCATTTAGGGAAGAGTGTTCCAGGAATCGGAATTTGTGAGCATAGGGTCTTAAGGTGGGAAAAAGTGTAGAATATTCTAGAACCAGCAGGAAGCCATGTGGTCAAAGTCCAATAACCTTTCTGCACATGGAGAATCACTCAAGTCAAAATGATCCTGTTTGAAACAACAAAACTGTTTTCTTGCTACACTCTGCCTGATGACATTCTTCCCATACAGGGCACGAATGTTTCGAGCCACCTCCTCTGCCTTTACTTCTCTGTTAAATTCAAATAGAAGAATGTGTCGGAAGTGTTATTTTTTTTTCCCACTTGACACTCCATCTTCTTTACCCACAAATAGCACTAACTTTCTTCAGATCTGCAAAACGCATGGTGTATTTACATGCAGAACACTCCAAATGACAAACAATAAACTTCCAACACCACAGTGTTGCCATGTCAAAAACAAGTGCTATGAACTTATGCATCAACCTAATATATACAGATAAATCAAATCAGTGATCAAAAAGGACTAACTAATGTGGCAATGTGTATCTTGACAGAGAAAATGAAGACACACTTCAGTATGCTAGACATTTGAGTCTAACTTGATACTCTGTTGAGCCTCATATAGTTGAATGACTTTTGTCTAAGGAAATAATCTATCATCACCCTCCACCAAGTATTGTCTTTCCCTAGTATTGCCCATATTAGTAATGGAATAACCATTTACCCAGTTATTTAACCCCAAACCCTTGCTATCATTGTTCAACCTTCTTGCCTTCATATCCAGTCCATCAATAAGTTCTGTAGGCTCTGCCTTCAAAAATCTATCCTAATGTGCCCTCTTCTCTCCTCTTCCACCACCAGCCCTTCAATTCAAGTCACTAGATCTTTCTCTTGGATACTAAAATTACCCCTCATTCATGCCCCTGCCTCTGCTCTTGGCTCCCTACATTCTATGCCTACAGTCTATTCCCCACATGGAAGTGAGTGTGTTTTCCTCAAAGTACAGATTAAATATTTCTGCCCTGCTAAACATCCTACCATATTCCCCTTGACAATTTAAATACAATCAAAGCTCCTGCTCATGTCCCCAAGGTCCCACAAGATCTATCCAGGGTCCTAGCACCACTGACTCTTCTACTGCAGCCACATGGCTTCCTGCTGGTTCTAGAATATTCTACACTTTTTCCCACCTCAAGACCCTGTGCTCACTACTTCCGCTTCCTGGAACATTCTTCCCTAAAAGTTGTTGCAGCTCTCAGCTTGACACTCAAAGAGCCCTGCCCTGCCCACTCTACCCAAAACACTGTCTGTTCTCCCTGTTTTTAATTTTTTAAGTATCTTTATATGATATATTGTACATTTTTAATAGATTTTTAGACTTTGCCTGTTTTTCTAGTAAAGAATATAATTTTCATGGGGGCAGGTCTTTATCTCACTTATCACCATATCTCCCATGCTGAGAATAGCACCTGACACATAGTATTCACTCAGTAAATGGTTTTTGAATAAATGAATCCAGGTGGCCTGAGTATAGAATTGGGAATGATTCAGGTATTAGCATTATTTATGAGCATAATCAGATTCAGATATTAGGATTATTTATGAGCATAAATAATTCTTATTGGGGGGGATGGCCCTCCTATGGACCTCAACTCTAGAGACAAATACTTTAATCTTACTTTAAGATAAATGTGATCAAAGTCATCTACAATCATAATCCACTTCTCTTCACCGTGAGCCCATGAGATACAATCTGGAAGAACAAAGAGACCTTTTGATCTTTAACCCTGTCGATCTTTATCTATGACACTGATATTATATGTAGTGGTTTTTTCCTCCCTTAAATCTCCTCTGCAGGCACCATTATCCACTGAGTGTCTGGGTATGCATCCAATTTGGATGATCAGGCACTACAAGTCACTTTTTGTGGAATGAGAACTTTTCCTTATGCTCTTGTTTCTCAACATGCACATTTGAGACCACAGGTTGTGGTCAGATTGGAAATGCTTTATGTTGTGGCCCTGGTTAGTGAAAGGAATGGCGTATATTCTATCAGGAATGCAAGAAAATCATCGTAAATTCAGTGACCCCATTAGTGGAACTCTGGAGAAATGCTTCTGTCAGGGTAGGCTAAAGTGTGCTATGGAAACAAACTGCAAATTAATCCCAGTGGATTAACCAAACAAGAGTTTGTTTCATGTGCTACCACACAGTCACTACAGTACCTATGCTGACAGAAGTTCCACCATCTTATGACACTATTGTATCAACACAGGGCATCCAGGGACACCTATCAGTAAAAAGAAGAGTTCATAGAATTCACACCTGTTTCGTATGATACCTGGGACACCAATGACACCTTTCACTTTTGTTCACAAGCCAGTGGCTATGAGTCTGTGTCAGGGTCCTGAATAACTGCAAAGGCTGGGAATCTTCCAGTGTATCTTAGAAGTTATTAAGATGTTCATTAAGCTTGAAAATAAAAAATAATGATAATAATTAAATGAATAGTAAAAAAGTTTGCGAATAAATGTATTAAAAATTTGAGTGTAATAAATTTCTTAGTAAGTTTCTACAGCTAGCTAATTTTCTATGCACACATAAAATACCTGGGCAACTGAGGATTTCAGTGCTAATTTCTGAACTGAGCTTCAAATGCCAGCCACAGACCCTGATTTGTCTGTATCAGAGGATAAGTGAAGGCCCCCTAAACACAGGATTCTAACAGTGACCTAGTCATGCTTGTGTTTATGTGGCCTGTGATAAATTATATTAAGCTGAAAAGACACAGCTAGAAAGTTTTTGCTTTTTAATTCAGAACTTTAATAGTTGTGCTCCAATTGATGGTTCCTAAATCTTGTAAAAAGGACTTTCAACTCCTTGGAAATAATCCCCTTAGGGTGAGTGGAAAATAGGCTACAAAAAAAAAAAAATAGATTTGCTTCCAAGAATTAAAATCTCAAGCTCACCCATCAGTTGGATCAAAACGACATTAGATTTCTCAATGAATTGCAGATGAGGATGTCTCAATTAAATGTCTACCCTGGGAATTGCATAGGGTTGGGGAAACTTACTATACCATTAACTTCTGTTAGACTATTAGGGTGATTCAAATGTGATCATGTATCTGAAAACAATTTTAAAATTGTTTGAGCAGAAATTTGTCAACATTAATTAGAAACTTTAAATTTAAAGTTTCTAATTAACAATTTAAAACATAGTGTGAGGTACAAATTTGCTAATATTAATTAGAAACTTAGCAAACATTCATATACTTAGACTTAATCCTATTTCTAGGATTTTTTTCCTTAGTCAGTCATTGTATAAATTTAAGAAGAACTCTGTTCTGAATATCAGAATATTGAAAGTGACCGAATTTTCTACTAAAAAGATGATTCAATCATCTGACAGTATTTATTAAAGTATATGCTGTGTGCTAAGCACTGTTTTTGACCCAGGATTCCAGCTGCGAGCAAAATGGATAAAATCTCCAATCTTGTAGAGCCTTCATTCTATTGGGGAAGACAATTACCAAATAATTAAGCCAAATATTTAAGAAGCAATAAGGGAGATGGAGAAAAATAAAGTAGAGAGAAAAGACATGGGGTAATGGGGAGGGGGGTTGGAATTTTCCATAAAGTGATGAGCAAGGCTTCATTGAGAAGTTGACATTTGTGTAAAACACTTGAAGAGGAGGAAACAAGCCATAGGGGAAGATACGTTCCAGGCAGAGGTGACAAGGATACAAATGCAGTGGCAGACGATGCCTGACATGTTAGGAAAACCAGTAAGAAGTAATCTGACCCAGCCATATAAAGGTTCTAGGCAGTCATTTGAAATAATAATGTAAAACTCTATGTACTGATATGGAAAGGCAGTCATAATATAGTTCATGAAAAAAGAAAATTTAAAATATATATATTTAAAAGATCTTCTTATTTTTGGCTAAATAATTTTGCACATTTGTAAACACCATACTTAGCAAAATGTCTGAAAGGATACACTTCAAAAGACTGATGATGATGTTCTCATTTAATTTGTACCTGGACAATTTACTGTGAATTTTAGATGGAATTCAGATATATAATTTTTTTAAAAAATTAAGGGATCATTCTATTATTCATACTAATAGCATGATACTCTCAATGATGCTTCAAAATTCGACTAAATTTTGTCAGAAAGAATATTTAGATACTAATTATACTAAAGTCCAATCAAGTCACCTTTATAAAGGTTTACTATGGATTCTTAGTGCATAATACTAAACAATCTGTTATGTATTAAGATTTGTCCCCCCCTAAATTCATATTTTGAGACTTGAATGTGACCTTACTTGGAAATAGGATTATTGCAGATGTAATACGATGAACCTCTAATCCAGTAATTAGTGTCCTTAGAATAAGAGGCGATTTGGAGACAGACATACACACAGGGAAAAAGTCATGTGAAGATGAGGGTAGAAATCTAGATGATGCATCTATAAGCTAAGGAATGCCAAAGATTGCCAGCAACCACCAGAAGCTGGGAGAGAGAGCTGGAACAGATTTACTTCACATGCCACAGAAGGAACCAACCCTGTTCCATCTTAATTATGGGCTCTAACCTCCAGAATTGTGAGACAATAAATCTCTGTTGTTGAAGCCCCTCAGTATGCGTTACTTCTATGACAGCCCTAGGAAACTAGTATGCAATCTTATTAGAATAAACTCATTTAACCACCTGGAGATTCATGCTGTGGCTCTAACTAACTCATTGCCATATTGAAGATGGCCCCACAAATCACACGTTATTGTTCTCACATTAGGGCTTTACCAGGGTAGCTGTTTAGTAGCCTCTGCTCTGCAAGCTTTTCAGGGCAAGGCCACTCATGCAATTTTGAGTCATTCTTTGGTCTTCAACATGTCTTGCTCTCATGGAAAGTTCTGTCTCTTTATTTGGCTTTTCTGTAAAAGAAGTGGAGGTGGGACCCCAAGAATGAGGACCAGAGGCGAAAAACTGCACTCGATATGTCCCCTTCAGATCTTCCCTGTGGTCACAAGCCTATTTGTCATCAGCTGCTGTCAAAATCTTGACTGGAAAACTGATATTCTCAGGAATCATTTAGGGATTATTTAACTAGCCATTCCTCAACATTCACTAACCGTTATCCCTGGACTAAGCCAGCAGGAAGTTACCCACCACAGAGTTTTTCAAACTGGAGGACATATTGACACATGGATTCCTGGTCCACATCAGAGAGTTCTGTAGGTTTGGGGAGGGAGTTTACAAATTTACATTCCCAGAGAGCTACCAGGTGCTCAGATGCTGCAAGTCTGAGACCACACTTTGAACAACTCTGGCCTCCAAGGACTATGACACATTCCTGTCCCCACTCCATGTGGACTTTTCTTCATACAACTTTGACTTACTATTATATCCTTGAATTTCACCAAGAGCCAGCAAGGGATAGACCATGTTGACAGTGCTCATGATGGTTTTATGGAGGTCCTCTCAGAGACTTCCCTCATTATGCTGCTCTGTATCTATCATGGGAAACATCTGAGGTTGTAGAGATGTTCAGTGTCTTCTTGTAAATTGGTGGCCTTCTTAGTAAATGGTGAACGTTCTGGAAGTCATCATCCTTCTCCCTTTACTTTTGAACTAGGATTTTTTTTCTTCAATTGCTAAGACTTTACCCAAGACAGAATTCTCAACATACTTCTTCCATTTCTTGATATAATTTCCTTCTTTTGCTGCTTTATTTTATACTTTCATTCATTCTAATGATATTTTTATACTTGTGCTTTTTATTCTGTTTATTTTATTATTTATTTATTTATTTATTTATTTTTTGAGTTGGAGTCTCACTCTGTCGCCCGGACTGGAGTGCAGTGGCCGCTCCCGGCCACCGCAGCCTCGACCTGCTGGGCTCCAGCGATCCTTCCGCCTCAGCCTTCCAAGTAGCCAGAATTACAGGCATGCACTACCATGCTCGGCTGATTTTTGGATTTATTGTAGAGATGAGGTCTCGCTGCCCAGGCGGGTCTCGAACCCGTGGGCTCAGGCAATCCACTCACCTCAGCCTCCCAAAGGCGTGGGATTACAGGCTGAGCCACTGAGCCCGGCTTATTCTGTTTATTTTAAACAGTAACATTTTCATTACAAAGTTAGCACAGGTAGACATTTTAGTAAATAAAATTAGCTATTAAAAAGAAAATTCAAACTCTCCTGAGTCACATTACTGAGGAATGACATTGATTTATATTTTTAGGTATTGGTCTTCTAATTAATATATACATGTGTTTTTAATAAACTATGTGCATTTACATGTAAATCTATAAATTTACTTGAAAAATTGAAATGAAAACAATTCGTTTCAATTTAAGCTAAAAATATTTCACTTACAGTGAAATTTTATTAACTGCTCTGTGTGCTTATCAATATAACCATGAGTGTCTTTTCCCATCATGCCATTGTCTCCTGTGACATAGCAGCGACTCGAATTTATTCCTGCAGTACTACTTTGGCTCTTTTACATAGTTTCTAGTTGTTAGTATCACAGACACATTTATGATTAAGATTATAGCAGATGCCGGACTCGGTGGCTCAGCCTGTAATCCCACGCCTTTGGGAGGCTGAGGTGAGTGGATTGCCTGAGTCCGCGGGTTCGAGACCCGCCTGGGCAGCGAGACCTCATCTCTACAATAAATCAAAAAATCAGCCGGGCATGGTAGCTCATGCCTGTAATTCCAGCTACTTGGAAGGCTGAGGCAGAAGGATCGCCGGAGCCCAGCAGGTCGAGGCTGCGGTGGCCGGGAGCGACCACTGCACTCCAGTCTGGGCCACCAAGTGAGACTCCAACTCAAAAAAAAAAAAAAAAGATTATAGCAGATACATTTAATTTATTTGGTGTGAAATTCTAGAAATGGAGGAAAGAGGCGGAGTGAAGTTTACATTATTATTTTTTACATATGTGTGTGTGTGTATATATGTATATTATATATATATTAGAGACAAGGTCTCATTCTGTCACCTAGGCAATCCTCCCACCTCAACCTACATAACTGGAACTACAGGCTTGTGCAACAAACTCAGCTGAGAGTGGGTTTACATGACATTTTCCTAATGACCTCTGGATCTGGGTTCCTGTTTCTAAGGAATTTCATTCATTTGTGGATTATTTACTCCTTTATATGAATCCCTGTTTTTCAACCACATCCTAGAAGGAGAATGTTCCTCTTTCGCCAGCAGCCTCCCAAACTTCCCTCACACACAGTATCTACACTTAAAACAGACTCCATCATCACATTTCTTAGTCCCTCTTTTCTTCAAGACTCTCTTTAAAATTTCACATTTTTTTCTGTTGTTGCTGTTTTGTTTTATAGAGACAGGATCTTGCTCTGTTGCACAATCTGGAATGCAGTGGCATGATCATAGCTCACTTCAGACTTCCACTCCTGGGCTGAAGCGATCCTCCCTCTTCAGCCTCCTGGGTAACTGGGACTACAGGTGAAAGCACTGCACCTGGCTAATTTTCTTTTCTTTTTTCTTTTTTATAGAGACCAGGTCTCGCTACATTGTCCAGGCTGATCTTAAATTCCTGAGCTCAAGTGATCCTCCTGCCTCGGCCTCCCAAAGTACTGGGATTACAGGTGTGGGCCACCATGCCCGATCCTCACATGTCTTTGAATTCATACTCCCCACATTAGAGTTACTTTCCTCGCACAATAGTCAAAAACAGGTATTATTTTAAAAAATTGATTCTTCCTGTTTCACTGTTCATCTCATTACCTTACAAAACAAACAAAAAAAACCCAAAACAACAAGTTTGATGTTTTGCTCAAATCCTTCATTGGCCCATCTGGCTCCAGACTTTGCATTTCATAGACCCATATCTCAGCCAAAAGTATGATTAGCAGCACAGGCAAAGACTTTGGGATCTTGAGCTTGTTTTCTTCTTTCCTTCCTCTCTGCCAAATGCAGTAAATTGATGGGAGATATGTAGAAGTCCATGGCCATTTTCCCATTGATGTGAAAATGCCTCTGCTCCCTCATAAAAAGCTGACATGGCTAAAGTCATGTGACAGCATTTAGCAGTTCAGGTCAGCAGGATCTTGGGGGTAGGTTTCATGGTGGGGCTTTAGGAGAGCTTTGCATGTGATTCTGAAGTACGAGTGGACATCTGGGAGAGGTGAATGGTAGGCTTTCGGATGCATAGGTCCAAATCCAGAGGAGGGGCAGAGCTCAAAGAGCTGTGGAAGGCATACATCTGTAGAGGCCTGGAAGACCATGGGCACGCACGTGGCCTTTCATGGAGAAGATGGGAGAATACAGGACCTGAGAGAGAATTAACAACAATTAACAACAAGGGAAGCTGAAGGGACCTAGGAAGATTTGAAAGACACTAGCTACATCACTTGTGATCTTATGGTACCTGCAGGGAGGGGGCAGAATATTCCTCTTAGATTGTCTCTACCAATTTCCTTGGATTACCTGAAATAAATTTCTCCTTCAGTTTTAAAAATTAATTTTCAAATTAATTACAAGTACTATTAATTTGCATCTCAAACAGAGAAGGCTAGAGAATTCTCTTTCAGGAGTCTTTCAGTAGTTATTTGCCCACTGGTGCTGAGGTGAGCTGAAGAAGATATCTCCTTGCAGACTTTTAAACATTTCCAAAATAAAGGACATGGTTACTGGCTCTGAAAATCAATCTTTCCTTCCTTCCTTCCTTCCTTCCTTCCTTCCTTCCTTCCTTCCTTCCTTCCTCTCCTTCCTTCCTTCCTTCCTTCCTTCCTTCCGAACAGCCAAGTGCTTTCTGTCTTTTCCACCTCAGTCAAGAAAGAAGAAAATCTAACCTAATCTTTAGCACCTCTCCTGTCTTTTGGAGTTTTTAATCACACACTATTTTATTCTCAAGGGTTCTTTTGCCTATAATATTTTCAAAAAGCTATAATGTTTCTGAAAAATGCTCCCAATTGGAGCAGAAAAAGTCAACAGGCTTTATTGATGAACAGGCACAGGTTTGGATGTCAGAGGCTGAGTAATTTCAGCGCAGATAGCTCATTTAGCTTTCTGATGATTCTTGTTGACTAACCGTTTGAAAGCACCAGCAGAGTCATATATATGAAGTCGTTGACATTTTCCCCGGTGAGCTGTGGTTGCATAACTATTCCTCGTCCAGTGGTCAACGAATTGCTGCCACTTTGTGACATATTTGAATTTATTCTTTGTTTATAAAAATTCAAGCCAGAAAGACTCATACTGTTGGCAACTGATTAAAGCCATTTAAGTTAGACTTTTGACACTGTAATTAAATGTGAGCTCAAGTCAAACAGTGCATTCCATACTCCTTCCAGGTGGGGAGGGCCACAGAGCTGGCAGTGCATTGCTGCCTAGCTTGGGTTAGGTCTCAAGAAAGCTTTGATTTGTAAATGGTCGGGTTGAATGGTGCCTTCCAAAATATATCTTTTAGAGGTATGAACTAACAAAATAAATGAAAGAAAATTGGATTAATTTTAATAATTTTGCTGCTTTGATTCCAAATGCTTGAACACCTACAAAAACAAAGTGTCTCTTAAAGCGTAGCCTTGCCTCTGGATATTGGAACTGTCTGTTACTGTTTATGAGCAGGAGAAGCCAGACGTGTATTTTGAGATTGATGCAGGCATCCAAAGGAGAGTGGCGGTACCTGAGAGGCCCTTTCAGGGTACTGATGGGTGACCACTGGGCTTCTCGGAGCCTTCAGAGTAAATTCCTTTCAAATTATGTTTTCAAAACCAGATCCAGGTCCTTTCTGTTATTGATTGTTTTCATATGAAATAACATTGAAATTCAGTAGCAAATTGGGCTAGATGTAGGTGAATATTTCACATGGGCAACTAGGGTGTTACTGAGATTACATTAATGAATTGGGTGAGAAACTGATCTAGAACATTCATCAGGGGGTGTAAGCTCAGGGAAGTGTTCAGGATGACCACCAGCTTCCTGGTCATAGAGATTTTTGCTCTAATCCTAGCTTTACCTCTTATTCTCTGACCTTGGATAAAGGAGTTTGCCTGTGTAAACCTCAATTCGTTCCTCTGTAAAATGGGAAGAAAAACACCTAATCTATAAGGGTGTGGTGAGAATGAACTGAGCTGGTTCATGTAACATAAAGTATTTAACTATGGTTCCTCACATAGGATATATTAGTAATATTATTATCTTAACAACCAATACCATTCTCTATGTGAAATAAAAGATAAGGTATTTTCTTAGAATTTTTTTTCTAACTATTTTGGGGGGAGATGTTAATGACAGATACTCATTTGAATGCTTATTGTAAATATGGACTTGGTGTTATATAAGATATGCTATGTAAGAATGCTACTTTCTGGATTCTACAAAAAGGTACAAGAATAACATGTAGATTGCTTATTTGCAATAGATAACCAACTGTCTGATAGTTCATTTTAAGAAATCTGAGCTCAGCCAGGGACTACTTAGAAGACGTGAACTGTGTATAAATATGAACCCACTTTATTTTTAGCATGCCCTTTCTGCTACTTAAGTGTCTTTTCAAAAGAATTATAGAGCATATTTCAGGGAGCAAACCTGGATGTGTGTGATCCAATGGTATTTAATAAAACTATTTTGAGTGAAAAACTGGGCTCACCCAGACACAAAGCCTCCTTTGATTAACCATTTTTCAGAGCCAAAGTTGCTCTTACTTTGAGAAATACCTACCCTAGTCCATATGTACAATGTATTTATTCCACAAATATATTTTGTCAAAGAGAAATAATTTTGTAGAGCTTATACCTTTTTTTTTGTTCTCACTCTGTTTGCAATATAGAGTACCTAAATAGATTGTCAGAACAACGTTACTCAGACATCTACTGAAAATTCTGAGAATAACCGATCTGTCTTTGGGATTGGCTTGAAAAATACTGAAGTAAACAAGAATTAGTTTTTTCTATTGTCTAGTCTGAAATTGATTTATGAGACAAGAGCTGTATTGAACTTTGGTAAATATCTTAAAATATTTTGAATGAAACTTTCATATTGTAATATGAAGCTACATATAGATACTTGTTTGATTAAAGCATAATATTTTGATATGATCGTCCAAACTACAAACTGATGATTAAAAATATAAGTATTTTAACTTTGCGAGTACAGCAGTTATGGCAAAATCCATTTTATAACCTTCAAATCGTTTTTATTGGTTGTAACTTAACACAACCATTTGTCATATTGCAAATAAGAGAATACAATTTATGTATGAATTTTTAATTTATGATATCCTCCTCTTGCAATACCAATATAATCCATCTTTTCAAATGTTAGTAAATCAAGACACAAACCTTTTACTAGTAAATTTATAGTTACAATAAGAAAAAATACCAAAATGCATCTTTTGTAAAGAGCATTACTTCAAAAGTAAATCTTTTCTTACATTTGAGAAAAAGTACAAATCTTATTTTATATCTTTTAATTTAATTAACTAAATTTTGGCAAAACATATATGAAGTATCCCACACTTATAACACTTCTTAAAAGCAATTTTTTTCCTAGTGGTTTATTCATAGGAAGAAAACCATATATTATTTTAAAAATTATTGATGCTACTCTAGGTTGAGATTAATGCAATTCTTTGTATAATAGAAAACTTTTCATTTTCATATGATACAATTTGTAGTTATTATACATAATATCAATTATAACCCTTCATACTGAGTAATTTAGCTAATGAGAGGAATAATTATCAAATGTATTAACAGATGTCTGAATTTCATTCACATCATGTTTTTAGTATTCATTCCATAAACTACAAATCTTTGATGGAAGAATATATCACACATAAGAGTATCTGTGTCAACAAATGTACCCCAAGACACCCTTGTCTGATCAAATTTATGGTGATTATAATTGCCAAGTGAAGTTCATTTAGTGGAGTTGCAAGTAGTATAGTTCTTGCCTGCTCAGAGGAAATCTGTCATTTGTCTAACTTGGGCTACAAATTCCCAAAACATTTCATAAGTTATTTACTATTCTATCTTTATTTCTAAAATTCAAAATCTGAATTATGTTTTTCAACAAATAAATTCAGTGAGCTTCCTTTGTACCATGTTTCTTTCCCATTTTATTCACACTGATGAGCCATATTATATTTATATGGAAGACACCTTTCCCAATAACCCTGAAGTTCTTTGCTTTGTCTATTTCTTTTTATGAGATTATTTTCTCCTAGAGTACCTCCCTCCTTTTTTTGGAGGTCATATAGTATTTTAGGATGCAAAGTATGGAATAAGAAAGACTTTGGTCTGTGGGCAAGTTACTTTAACTCCTCCGTGCTATTTTACCTTCAGCTATAAAATTTGGCTAATGACAGACATAATTAGTAAGGTTTTGCGATGACTGATCCAGGATTTGGCTACATATATGGTAGCTGCACTTTGAACTGCTGAATGATGCTTGAGCACACATAGGGAACTGTGCTGACTGGTCTTGCTTTAAGTTTGTGCTCACTGATCTCCACTGGGCACTCACCAAAGCCCGGAAATCCTTCTCCCCTGCCCTGTGCCCTAGGCTGACTCTTCTGTCTCTGCTCAGCTGTCATCTAACCTTCTCTCTGTTGCCTACACACGCCTCTCCTCAGTAAGAAATGAGATCCAATCCATGGCTTAAAAAATATTCCTATACTGGTGATTTCCAATCTTGCATTCCTGTTTATAACCAGCTCCTGATATCTCAACATGCACATCTATGAGCACCTCAGACTTAAAGTACAGATCCTGATCTGCCCTCCCCAATCTTGTGGTCTCCAAGTCTCCTTGTTGTTGTTAAGACCATAAAAATACACAACCACCACCACAAGCCACACATCATCTCTGACTTTTCTTTTCCTTACTCTCTACCTCCAATCTATCGCCATTCCTTCTCCAGTTGCTCCTGGCCCATCATCCCTCACCTGGATTGATGCAGTATCATCTTAGCTTCATTTTCTCAGCTTCTTTTGTGCATGTTGACAAACTTTCCCAGTACACTGCGGCTGGAGAACCTTTAGAATGCACCCAAAAAATCAGACAATCCCCAATTAATCTTTGGTCTCAGGGGCTTCCTGCCATACTGGGGATAAGTTCAAACTCCTCAGTATGATCTGACTCTTGCCCACCTTGCAGATACATATGAAGTTACTCAGCCTGGGTCACGACATTGCAGCAGTCTGTCTGTTTTTTTAATGTCCTCAAGTGTATGCACGGCTCAGGAATTTTAAGAAACTGGTTCTTTAGTCCAGAGGGTTTTTTCTCTGGATCTGTAAGTGACTAGCTCCTATTCATGTGCAAGTCTGACTTAGTGCCACCTTCTCAGAGAGGGCCACTTCTCAGGGAGGCCCCTCTTCCAGCTTCTGGCTATCCCAAGGAATGGTGAGGGTCTTGAAAAGAATCCCTGATGCTTCATAGCACTGTTCTCCATTCCTTCTCATCTCACTCAAAATGTGAGTTGATAAATTATTGCAAGGCAAGCTTATTCCATCTTCCACATTTCATCTGACTGCTTATAAAAGTATTCCACACGTGAAAAGTTTGACCTACTTACCTCAGGAGAAAAGTAGCACTGGAGGGGCTTTTTGGTTTTGGTTTGGGTTTTGGAGGAGGGGTTATGCAAAGAGTATTTTATACCAAATGCTTCCGATGACCTGATCTTAGTTACTCATGTAGCTAGATGCGGTATTTGACTGATAGAATAAGATAATACATTTCTAACATCTAATATCTCATCGTTATGCACACATTAATTTTTAAGAAATTTAAAACATAACATAGAGAGAAGTACCTGAAAAATAAATGTTCACCATAATTAATTATAATACAGGGAACAGCTCCACCATGCCTCTTCCCAATTCTTACCCCTCCTTTCCTCTAAAGAAGAAAATTATCTTCATTTTTATGATCATTTCTTTGCTGTTCTTCATTGTTTTCTCATCTAAATGTGCATGCTTAGTCACTATAGATAAGTTTGGCTTCCTTTTAGATCTTTATGTAAATGTAATCATACAGTATATTCCTATGTATTGAGTTTTTTCCCCATAACATTGTGTTTGTGAGGTTCACTCATCTTGTCATGTGTTGCTATATTTTTAAATTTTTCATCATCTTTAGAATGTGCCTGTGTATCAGTATGCCACAGCTTACTGATTCACCTTACTACTGAAGGGCATTTGGATGTTTTCAGTATTTGGCTATGACGGATAACACTGCTATGGACATTTTCTATAGGAGTCCTTTGGTGCACACATTTCCACCATGTGTGGTGAATAGTGGGAATGGAGTCTTTAATGACAGTAGATGAACTGACTTCCTTCGTTTACTTCTCCTGTCCACTCCCCTTCCTGCTTCTTGCCTTGAGAGTTTGACTTCTGGGGGTTATGTCAAATAGGCTCATTGTCCTCTGTCTTCTGTTGGGCTTAGCGATTGTGAGGCACCAGAAGGAAGACAGAGAGCAGGAAGAGAGAGACTTCAGCCATTTGCTTCCTCGGTTTTCTCCCTTTGGCCATGGGTTGATATGGCTCTTTCCCCTTAGGCGAACTCACGACTTGTTGGTTTTCCTCTGCTATAATTACAACCACAGCTCTATAACCTTTACCTCTCTTGCCCTTTTAGACCTGAGGATAGAAATGCCTTCCTGTTCTTGCTCACCCTAAGGACTTTGTCACCCATCAGTTTTTACTATATTTGCCTTTGTAAGTACTTTCTTTGTATTCTCTTGAGTTACCCCCTTTGAATTTCCAATCTGCATTGTGGCAGACCCTAGACTGATAAATAAGGATATTTTCCAAACTCCAGCCACGTGTAAAAATTCTTGGTGCCCCCCATCTCCCCATCTTCCTCAAAAGCTGTTGTCAGTCTTCTTCATTTCAGACATTCTGATGTGCAGGTAGTGTTATCTCTTTATGGTTTTAGTTGGCATTTCCTGGGTTACTAATGAAGTACAAGACTGTTTCATATATTTAATGGGCATTTGTATATTCTCTTTTATGACTGTGCAAGTTTTTTCTCTATTTTTCCATTGGGTTATGTACTTATTGACTTATAAAGGATCTTTATCTATTGGATATGAATGGTAGGTCATGTGTGTTAAAAAAGATCATCTTCCACTCCGTGGAATTCCCTTGTGTATGTGTATTACATTTTCTTTATCTATTTGTCCATTGGTGGACACTTAGGTGATTCCACTTAGATTGGTTTATTGTCTTAATGGTGTCTTTTGATGAAAAGAAGTTGTCTTTTTTTTTTTAGTTTTAATGAAGTTCAGTTTGTCATTTCTTTACAGTTAGTGTTTTTGTGCCTTGTGTACAAAATCATGCCCATCCCAAAGTCATGATTATATTCTTCTATATTACATTCCAGAAACTTTATAGTTTTTAACCTGTCATATTTAGAACAACAGTTTGCCTGGGATTGATTTTTATGATGATTTGAGTTACTTCTCAAGTTTCTTTTTTGCATATAGGTATCCCATTTTCCAGTACCAACAATTTTATAACTGCTCCACATCTTTGTCAACAATCAGCTGCCATCTTTGTCACAAATAGAGTGTGTGCATATATGTGAGAATTTGTTTCTGGGCTTTCCTTCTTTTCATTATGTTATGAATACCACTCTGACCTGATTGCTGTGCCTTTATAATAACATTTGGTAGATCAAGTTGTCCTACTGCATTTTTTTTCAAGTTTGGCTTCTTAAATTGATGCGTAGCATTTATACATATTTATGGATTATGTGTTATATTTTGTTACATGCATAGAATGTGTAATAATCAAGTCAGTGTATTTAGGGTATCCATCACCAGAAGTATTTTTCCTTTCTATGTGTTGGGAAGTGTTCAAATCCTCTCTTCTAGTTATTTTGAAATATATAGCATGTTATTAACTACTCACCCAACTTTGCTACTGAACATTAGAACTTATATCTTCATCTGACTATGTTTGTACCCATTAACTAGGGCAAGAAGCAGGACAGAGAAGGGTGGAGAGTGACTTGGAGAAGCAAATGAAGGAAGTCGGCACATCTACTGTCTTTTTATCCTTCTTCCCACCCACATATCCTTCCCAGCCACCAGTTATCTATCATTCTATTCTCTACCTCTATGCAATCTGCATTTTAAGCTCCCACAAATGAGTGAGAACATGCAATATCTGTCTTTCTGTGCCTGGCTTATTTCACTTAATGTAATGACCTCCAGTTCCATCCACACTGTGGCAAATAACATGGTTTCATTCTTATGGTTGAATAGCAGTCCACGTTTTCTTTATCCATTCATTCATGGATGGACATTTAGGTTGATTCCATACCTTTGCTATTGTGAATAGAGCTGCTATTAATATGAGAGTAGAGTTATCTTTCTGATATACTGATTTCTCTTCCCTTGGATAAATGCCCAGTAGTAGAATTGGTGGATCTTACAGTATGTTTTTAGTTTTTTAAGAACTAACATACAGTTTTCCATAATGGCTGTACTAATTTACATTTCCACCAACAGTATATAACAGTTCCCTTTCTCTACATCCCTGTCAGCATCTGTTATTTTCTGTGTTTTTAATAACAGCCATTCCAACTTGGGTAAGATGATAATATCATTGCGGTTTTGATTTGTATTTTCCTGATAATTGTTGAATTGAGCATTTTTTTCATAAGCTTTTTGGCCACTTGTATGGACATTTGAGAAATGTCTACTCACATACTTTGTCCACTGTGTAATGGGATGATGATGATGATGATTATCATTTTACTGTTGAGTTGTGTAGTTCCTTGCATACTCTGGGTTCTCCCTTGTTGGATGAACAGTTCACAGATATTTTCTCTAATTTTGTGGGTTGTTTATTCACTCTGTGGACTGTTTCCTCTGGTGTATAGAAGCTTTTTCATTTAATATAGTCCAATTTACCTATTTTTGTTTTTGTTACCTGTGTTTTTGAGACCTTAACCATAAAACGTTTGCCCAGACCAATATCCTGAAGTGTTTTCCCTATGTTTTCTTCTAGTAGTTTTATTATTTTAGGACTTATATTTAAGTCTTTAATTCATCTTGAGTTAATTTTTGTATATGATGAGGGAAGGGTCAGTTTCATTCTTCTGCATATGACTATCCAATTTTTCCAGAATCATTTATTGAAGAGGGTATTCTTTCTTCAATATATGATATTGGTATATTTGATGAAAATTAGTTGACTATAAATATATGGAGTTATCTCTGGGGTTTTAATTGTTTCACTGGTTGGGGTATATGTTTTTATATTAATACCATCCTGTTTTGGTTAATATAGCCTTGTAATACATTTTGAAGTCAAGCAGTGTGCTACCTCCAGTTTTGTCTTTTTTGCTAAGAGTTACTTTGCTTTTCAGGCTCTTTTTGTTTCCTTATACATTTTAGGATTTTTTTTCTATTTCTATGAAAGTGACATCATTATTTTAATATGGGTTGCATTGCATCTATAGATTGCTTGGGTGGTATGGTCATTTTAATGACATTTATTCTTTCGATCTATGAGCATGGGATGGCTTTCCATTTGTTTGTGTCCTCTTTATTCTTTCATCAGAGTTTTGTAATTTTTCTGTAGAGGTCTTCCAAATTTTTTCTTGGTTAGATTTATACCTCTTTTTTTTGTAGCTATTGTAAATGGAATTGCTTTCTTGGTTTCTTTATCAGCTAGTTCATTATTGGTGTATGGATGCACTACTGTTTTTATGCTGCATTTGTATCCTGCAACTTTACTGAATTTATTAGATCTAAGAGTTTTTTGATGGTGTCTTTAGGTTTTTCTAGATATAAGATCACATATCTGCAAAGAGGAGCTTTGCTTTCTTTTTTCCAGTTTGGATACCTTTTATACCTTTCTCTTGCCTGGTTGCTCTGGCTAAGACTTCCAGTATTATATTGAATAGAAGTGGTAAAAGTCGGCATCATTGTACTTTTTCAGCTTTTAGAGGAAAGGCTTTAAGCTTTTCCCAATTCAACATGTTAGTTGTGAGTTTATTATATATGACTTTTATTTTGTTGAGGTATTTTCCTTCTATGCCTAGTTTGTTGAGAGTATTTCTTAAAAGAGGTTGAATTTTATTGATTTTTTTGCATCTGTTGAGATGATCATATGGTTTTTGTCCTTAATTCTGTTAATGGTATGTATCTCATTTATTCGTTTGCATATGTTGAACCATCCTTGCATCCCTGGTATACATCTCACTTGATTATGGTTTATTACTTGTTGTTATACTGTTGAGTTCAGTTTGCTAGTATTTTGGTGAGAATTTTTGTGTTTATTTTCATCTGGCATATTGTCTTGTAGTTTTCTTTTTTTGTTGTTGTTGCATCATTGTCTAGTTTTAGTATCAAGATAATGCTGACATTGTAGAATGAGTTAGGGAGAATTCCCTACTCTTCAAGTTTTTGGGCTAGTTTGAGGAAAATAAGTGTTCTTCATAAGTTTGGTGGAATTCAGCAGTGAAATCATTTGATTCTGGACTTCTTTTTTTTTTTGAAAACTGTGTATTACTGATCCAGTCTCATTACTTGTCATTAGTGTGTCAGGTTTTCAATTTTTTTTTTTTTTCTGATTCAGTCTTGGTAGACTGTATGTGTCCAGGAAACTATCCACTTCCTTTATGTTTTCCAATTTGTTAGTATATGGTTGTTCATAACAGTCTCTGATGATTTTTAAAAATCTATACCTCACTTTTCTTTAAGAGCAACTTATCTATTTTTTTAACCTGTACATGTCCATGAAAGTTTTAGAATAATTTGTCAAGTTCCACACAAATTTTGATAGGCTATACTTTGAATTCATTGTTCAATTTGAAGAATCTTTATGATATCAAGTCTTTACTATGCTATATCTATTCATTTATATAGGTCTTCTTTTAATAATATTTTGTAGTTTTCAGCATAAAGGCCCTGAATATCTTATTTAGATTAATTCCCATATTTTAAGGTATTTTTGATGCTAGTGAAAATAGTATATTTAATAAGTTTATTTTCTATTAATGCTTTTATATAAAAATAAAATTGAATGTTGTATATTGACCTAGTATCTAGCACACTTCCCAAACTTACTCATTAATTCTAATTATTTATTTTTAAATTATCTTGGAATTTCTGTGTAAAAAAAGTAATGTCATCTGTAAATAAAATTTTCTTTATTTTTCCAACTCGTTGACATTTCATTGTATTTTCTTACCTTGTCTACTAACTAGAACCTTCAGTACAACTTGTGATAAGTGTGGCAATAAGTAGACCTCATTTGTCTTTTCCCTTAACTTCAAAGAATGACAATTTGATGGTTTACCATTAAAATATGTGGCTTACTGCAGGTTTTGGTAGATGCCTTTAAAAATTTTTTGAGATTCATAAACTTTTCTTTTATTTCTAATTTACTAATAGTTTTTATCATGAATATATATTTAATTTTATGAAAAGCTTTTTCTTCTTTTGTTTAAAATTTATCATATTAATTTTCCCATTTACAGTGTAAATTTGATTATTTACATTGGTTAAAACAGCTTTCATTCTTGCAGTATACTCAACCTGTTCATAGTATGTATTATTCTGTTTTACATACTGTTGGTTTTCTAGAAATTTATTTAGGATTCTTGCATCTGCATTTATGTGTGAGATTAGCCTATAACTTTCCATTTTTGTAATGTCCTACTTGCATTTTGATATCAAGCTTTCCCTTCTGTTATCTGGAAAAGTTTGCATAGACTGGCATTAATTTTCTATAAATGTATGTTAAAATTTGCTGATAAATTAATCTGGGCTGAAATTTTCTTTCTTTTTTCATTTTTCCTAGTTTTTCTTCAAAGAAGTTTGAGATTATTAATGTTTTTAATAGTTTTAGGAGTTCAGATTTTTGTGTTTTATCCTTTGACAGTTTTGGGAAATTACCTTTTCGAGGATTTTATCTACTTCAGCTAAATGTTCATATTTATTTTTATAGGAACTTGATTATAATTTGCTATTATCCTTCCAGTGTCTACAGGATCTGTAGTAATACCCCTCTTTTCATTCTTGACTTTGGTTATTTCTAGCTTCTCTCTTTTGTCTTTAATCATAATCACCAGCAATGAACAAATGCATAAATACATATATTTTTTCAAAGAACCTGATTTGGCTTTTTAAATGTTCTTTTATACCATATGCTTATTTTCTATTTCATGAATTTGGTTCTTTTTATTTTATTTTCCTTTTTCTTTCTTTAACTTTTATAACTTTTTGAGGTCAATGCCTTTACCTCTTCTCACAGGAAGTCACCCACAGAAACAGCAGCATTATTATGTACTCCTCCACCATACAGTTACTCTTTTTTTTAATTTGCAGAATCAAACCTTGTTCAAGTTAGTATCAAAATATAAATGATCCCTACAGGCATCTCTGTATGCAATGCCACAAAATGTGCTCTAATCAGAAGCATTTTATGTCATGTCCTTTGAGTTATTCTTGTGAATTCTCACTGCCCAACTGAAACAACAACATATATTTATCTGTAGATATCAAGATATTTTCCCAAACTGATATATTTCTCAAAATAATCTTACAGGCAGTTTCTTTGCTTCTTTCATGATGGACAAAATTCTTTACCCATTTTTTTTGCTGTTTCTTATTCCTAAAAAAATTTGCCACTTTCTCTACAATTTGAACGTGTGCTATTTCTTTGGGACTCAATTCAAATTTTATTTTTCCCAGTAGTCTTTTAACAAGTCTCATTTATTATTTTACTAACAGTTTATTTAATAAAGTATATTCTCAATAAATATTTCTTTTATAAATGAATAAGCCTCAACCTTTTTGCTTCTGTGTTAATATGCATTTATGTATTCTATAAAGTCTAATTGGTAGCTCATTATGTTTTTATTAATATATTTAAATTTTATTGACATTTTAGTATTTCTAAATTAGAATATGATTTATGTAAAGATATTTTTCTGATTACCAAAGAAATACTTACTATATCTCAACTTTTCTCAAATGATTGACTTGAAAAAGGACAGTTATCCCATGATCCTTCCCTTGAAACTGAAGTTTATACTTCAAGACATTTCTCTGCATGTGCCAATATATGTGTGTGATAATATTCTAAAACTTCTTATATCTTCTTATACATTTTCTATGTATTACACTTAGATCAACCTCATTCTTAATACTCTATAGTATGTTTTCCAACCTCTGATTTATAAACATAAGGTTTATTCTCATTTTTTTACTATTACTCAATAATGCAATAGTGAACATTCTTGTATCTTTGCCTTTGTCTAAAAGATGTTTTTCTAGAATAGAAATTCCTGAACCAAAAGATAAATTACCATATTCACAATATATATGAATGAGTGTGCTCTATCCTCTACATTCTGGCCAATGCTGCAAAATTTTTTTTCGTTTTTGTCATTTGGATACACTCAAAATCTTGTGAAGTGAAACTTTTATTTCTGTTGTCTTTATTTTCACATTTAATGGATGGCTTATGGATAATTTGTCATTTAGAGGGCAGAGCTCAGCAATGCTAGCAAACATCCTTCAATGCACAAGGTAGCCCCTCACAACAAAGAATTATCCAGTCCAAGATGTCAATAGTGCCGAGGCTGAGAAACCATATTGTCTATTCCAAATAACATTTTAGTGCTTTCATGATTTGTTTTATTATAAATGTACCAATTTTCATCAATTCTAAGGTATATATTTGTTCTAAAAAATTGGGATATATCTTCACAATTGATTGTTTAGAAAGTATTGTGGCTAGTTTTGATTGACAGAATTATTTTTTTAATTTCCAATGACACATTAAATCATGGTGTGCTTTACATCTTTCCATCCACAGTCTTAGATTTCATGAAATATAATAATATGATTGTATCTTATCTTTTATCTCTACATATGTATAAATCTAGTTTCAATGTAAAGATAGGAAGCCCCATGTATAGCATGATAATGTAATTGCTGTGTTTGTAGGCATTAAAAATCAATCAATGTCTACCTTTGTATCTATAGGCATTCTACCTTGTGCCTGCTCTAAGGCAAAAATAATATTCAATGCTGAAAGCAATTTTGTATTTGATTTTATGTTAAAATAGTTCCTCTTTATAGATAAAATATTTACAGACTGTTCAGGCTTAGCACATAAATGATTGATTTCTTCATTTGGAAAGTAATTAATCATTCCTCTATCTATTGATTTTCTACTTATATTCATTACCTTTAAATATAGGAAAATGAATGGAAACTCAAGGGAATTCAATGTTAGGGAAACATTAGTTGGGTTGCTAGATTCTTCACCCTAGACCTTCTATGTTTTCTTATATTTACAAACAATCTAATAATCCAAGGAATGCTGTACTTACTGAATTTGGGGGAAAGGTCATGACAGAAATATCTACTTTTCACATTTTGGTTTGTTAAAAATCTGACAATATTTTCTTCCAGATCTTAGTTTCTTAAAAGTGATGATCACCTAAGCTAGAGTATATGCAGAAGACGGCTGCACAATTCAGTGGAGTGAGCTTTTTTTTCTGGCTTTTATTTGAGTCAACCTGCATGTGGTCAGAGGGAAATGGATTTAAATGTGTACTGTCAATTCTTTTTTTGTATTTGTAAGTGAGAAAAAAATTTAAGTGGCTAAAAGGTGACAGTTTTGAATTATTAAGAATGATCTGGGTTAGCCTCAACTTCCATGGGTCACAACAAGGTAGCTCCTGATACTTCACATGTGTTTCTGGTTTGCAGTAACTGACAAAGAAGCACAATGTATGTATAGCCCCATTGTTAGTGTCGCCCTGCTCTTTTAAAGACAAAAGGCTTCCCACTCCAAAGGTACAGAAATACTTTTAACTCCAATTTACAGATTAGGCATAACCTCTTGGGTTAAGGGTCACTGAAGGCAGTTGAAAAATTTCTCTGTGAACTTCCCAGTTTTCTGACTGTTAAAGAAAATAATAAAATAAAAAGAGCTCCCTGGTGCACAAATTCCATAAAACAGAGAGTGACGTGTGAGACGCATTAATGCTTTCCATTCCTGATGAAAAGCTCCGAACAGCTTTAAATAATATGGAATCCAATATCTCAAATCCTTGCTCAGTCTGGGAGGTGAGATTTGGGTGCCCTAGCTATCTGGGATTGGAACAGCAATGCTTCATCTACAAGAATTCAATATGTGAGTTTAAAAATGATAACTTGCATTCTTCAAAGAAGCTTCATAGATATTTGGGGAAAATTCCACTCAAGACAGTGGTTTTTCTTTCTCCTGCTCTCCTTGGGAAAGGAACACATGGGACTTTGGTTGTCAGAAATGGAGACCCACTGCGTGTACCTGTACACGAGTCTTTTGGCCCCATCCAGTGGTCAGCTGGGCCATCCAGATGGCTCTCATTAGAGTCAAAATTGACTGAGGGAAGCCCCCAGGGCGTTCTGGAAGCCTTAGAGACCATGCTAAGGACAGAGCCACTGATTTCCAGACGCTAATGTTTCAGAGAAAATAATAACGGCACCTTCCAAACACTAGGGCTTTTCTTCTTAGTAACTCAGAATAATGAATCCTCATGCTCTTCCTCTGTTTCTCATTTGCCACCCCCATTTCTGTGCAAGTCACAGAGGGGGAAATTGAAGTTTTCCCACGTCTCTTTGGGAAAATGATCTGACACTTGGGGAAAGTGCTCTGATGGGCAGAGATGTTTTGTGAGAATGGTAACGGGGTCCCAACAGCATGGAGCCTGGAGAGTTGCTGACATTGGGCACAGACTGAGGACGAAAGTTAGGGTTGGAGCAGGAGGGTGTCTACTCTTGTGGGGAAAAGTGATCCCTAGGTACCTGATGCATGCTAATTTCTGTACATTAATGACCTGAGGAAGGAAAGGGATGGAAGAAGAGAGGGAAGAACTGTTGATGTTCACTGCTTATGTTCTTTCTCTTGGGTCTAAATGCTGTTGTCACTTAACCATAATTTTCTCTTTAATATGCAAGGTTTTGTTTGTTTGGCTGAAGACTGCTTCTCCTTTGCACTTTCAGTGACTGACACAATACTTAGCATATAGCCAATGCCATCAAGATTTGATGAATGGATGAATAATCACACATGAAGGTTTTTTTATTTTTCTGTAGTATAGTTGGAAAAGTCTCCTTTTGAGTAAAGAATCTTCTAATGGCGTTGTGATGACTGATCACTGCATAAAAAGTCACTTCAAAACTTTGTGACTTAAAATCACAAAATGATTATTTTCTTATTTGTCGCCCCTCATGGTTTCAGGAGTTCATTGGGCGGAAAGAGTCATTCTTTGCTCAGAATCTGTCATACGGTTGCAGTCAACTGGCAGGTGGGGCTGGGGTGATCTTGATCTTGAAGGTTGGTGCTGGCTGTTGGCAGGGACTGAGTACCTACAAATGGCCTCCCTGTATAGCTTGGGCTTTCTCCCAATATGCTGCTTGAGATATAAGAGTGGCTATTCCCAAGAAAATCAGATGGATGCTGTCACCTTTCTTAGGTAGCTTTGAAGCCACACAACTGAACTTCTGTTGTAGTCACACTCTCAACCAGATTCATGGAGTGGGAATGTGGGCCCCACTTTTTTTTTTTTTTTTTTTGAGTTGGAGTCTCACTCAGTCACCCAGACTGGAGTGCAGCAGCCGGTCCCGGCCATCACAGCCTCGACCTGCTGGGCTCCGGCGATCCTTCCGCCTCAGCCTTCCGAGTAGCCGGAATTACAGGCATGTGCTACCATGCCCGGCTGGTTTTTTGTTTTATTGTAGAGATGAGGTCTTGCTGCCCAGGCAGGTCTCGAACCTGCGGGCTCAGGCAATCCACTCACCTCAGCCTCCCAAAGGCGCGGGATTACAGGCTGAGCCACCGAGTCCAGCTGAGCCCCACTTTTTGATGGGAGCAAAGTCATTGTCACTTTGTAGAAGGGTATGTGTGAGGGGAGATCTTATTGGACCATCTCAGAAAATACAGTTACTTTGATAATATGGCAAGTATCTAGAAATGCAATAAACTTGCCATTCTGATGGCTTCTAGTTTAATGAGTGCATGTGAAACCAACCCAGTTGCTGAAATAGTTTAGCTGAAAATAACTTTAATCAGAGTTTCTTTGGAAAATTGCAAGGCCCAAGTATTATACAAATGGGAGTTAATATTTTATATTGAAATCCAGCTAAATATGTTGTAAACTCATCTTGATGCAGGTAAGATAGAGGATATAAACTCATTCATTCACTCTTATTCATTCATTTGTTCATTCATTTAGTGTTTTTAAACAATTGAATATCCACTTATTGACAGATACTGTTATGTCCGTTATTGAAATGGAAATCTCATAAGATATATAATTGGTTGGTTTCTTAGATACCAGTTGGCTTCCTCACTTCCCAGTGCCTTGATCTGGGAAAACTACTCAGAAAAATCCACCTCCACAGTGACCCAGGGCATAGAGCTGAACACTTGAGAAAGACAGTGGCTGACTGCTGGGAGAAGGGGTGTGGGGCGTGTGATATGCGAGCCACTGATGGCTCACAACTTAAGCACCAGATGCCATCTGAGTTTTGAGTAAAAATCATCTTGGGGATTGGTCAGCAAGCAAGTGAGAACAGACGAAGGCACCTATGCTGGTGATGTTCTGCTCAGAACTGAAGAAAGGCATGGTAGTTGGTCACAGCTGGCCCAGTCACATCCCTTCGGGTGAGCTGTAGCTGGGCCTGTCCCAAGGCTATCCTTTCATGACTGTTTGGAGAAGCTCACCCACCTTGGGGGAGTCCTAAGTTCAAGTCAAACCCTGGGCCCTGAGATGCCTTTCCTGGAATAGCCACTGGCACAGCCAATACTGTCCTTCCCTGGTACTCCTGGGCTCTGTGGACACACTTAATTCACTCATTCATTCACTCATTCATTCACTCAGCAAGTTCGGTACTGGGGCTCCAGGGAGTTTGCTACTCTTCATCTGTGAGGAACCGGGAGGGTGCAAGAGGGGGAGTGTCCAATGCATGCTAATTTTTCCTTTGAACAAATCTGCTAAGTTATTCATTGATTTAAAATAGAAAATTGACACACATGAATTAAGTGACTCTTTGGGGTCACCAAGCAGATGGGGATGAAGCTGAGGCCTCTGCCATCAAGATGCTGCCCTGGACTCTTCCTTCTTAAAGACTGTCATGGTGGGTGTCCTCCTTCAGTTCCATCCTCTTGACCTATCTCACTGAAATAGAAATGAGCTGTGTGTGCATTCCTCAGTTTCTACCTAAGCCAGCTAATAATTAGCAAGTAGTATTGTGTATGCTGGTGATGCAGAGCTGGGGCTGCTATTCTCTCCTGCCAGTGCCTTTACGCACAATTGCATGCCAGTGAGGCAGGGCTGGGGTCCAAGGCTGTTCCAGTGTCCAGGCTGTGCCCTGTCTACTGTGTGATGCCTCTTACTTACAAAGGTTATGTTTATATCCCTTTAAAAGTAGCAGACGAGCCGATGAAACACTGCTTTAATTATCCTTCTGTAGAGCACATCGAAAACGAGCCTTTCGTTTCTGGCAGAGTCAGAGGAAAATGTATCCTAAACTGCGGTGGCTGGAGCCTCCTCAGATGTTGGTTTCGGCCTCGCCCACACACACAGCCCCATCTACTGCCATGCACACAAACAAACAGCTCTCACCCATTGACCTCTCGATTCCTTGGTATATGAACCAAAATGGAAGAAAAAAGGAAATACTGCAGATATTTTTAAGTACAAGTGAAGACAGAAAGAGGAAAGTTGTGAAATCAGTTGTGTTTTTTGCAAACATTGCCAACACCCTGCATTTTGCTTAAGTGTTTAGCATTTTGATGTCCTAAAAGTCAGTGTAATTGTGTAGTCAGATTATTTTCAGGAAAACCCCTATATTTAGGGTTTTTTCCCATACTTAAGTTTTAAAGCTTATTTTATTTCATATATACATAAAATGCCATTTTTATAAGTGATACACTATAAGCATATTCCAAAACACTACACTTATTTTTTTAAAGGAAGGTACCAGAAGGTGTCTTTCACATCTAACATATTATAGTATAATCTATATCCTTTCTACAACTCTGTTCTGGAAGGAGTCCACTAGTATCTGAGTTTATGCAAGGAATTAGCACTGAAATCGGTATAGTGCACGGAGAAAACAAATGTGCTTTAAATGTACTTAATTTGATGCACCTTACATTTGGAACATATTGAACCATCTAAAATTATTGTGGTGTAGAATATTTTTCAGGGTTCGAAATTATTAATGGGGTGGAACACTTAACATCAATAAGTGTACTCAATCTCAAACCAGGCAAAGTGGGGACCAAGGAGAGGCCCAAACTTTGCCTGTATGATGACCATTTGTGTATCTAATTCTGAATTCTGCCCCACATCTTTGAAATTAGAAAAAGTAGTTGTGTAGAGCAATTATACAATTTCCATTGTCAAATCTCACCCCCCAAATCATGTTTATAGTCATATGTGCAGATCTGTGTAATTCATCTTTACTTCCAAAACATGTTTATTTCTCCATGTTCTATGATAATGAACAATTCAAATGTTTCGATTTTTTACATTATAAATGTTGGGTTTTTACTTTAATGAATAAAAATGAGACAGCTTTGTAGGATAATATCAATTCAAGAATTTTAAAGTCAAGAGTTAGGTGTACCCATCACTCTCTAAGGACCTTTTAGAGGGACATTTAGCACCCTCTAGTGACAATAATTTGAGCAGTTCTGAAAGAATATTCCCTTCGATACTCATGTCTGGTTTCTAGCTAGCAAGCAAGCAAGACAGTGTAGTTTTTTGGGCAGTTGGTGGTTGCTTCCTAAGATTCTTGAGAAAGGATTATTTTTGTAGCTGCAAATAAAGGATAGAATAGTATCCACCAGGCAGCTGCACAATGGGGAAACTATGATTTTTCTTCTGGCTTGTCACCACCAGTATATTCAGAAAGAGCTTTTCCAGTATTCCTTGAACACTGCAGCCTTTCCCAAAACATGTGTTGAGATCTGTGTTGGCGTCAGATACAACAAAGTGACTGACATCATAGTTTCAATTCAATTCACTGCATTTCACAGGATTAAGCGAATTTTCATATGGGTGAACTGGAAAAGGACTGGTCTGCCTTCACTTCAACTGCACCCCTGTTGTCTACTTTGCTTGCAGTGGAGATAATTCGATGTAGAGACAGCATAGTGTAGAGGAGGGTGGAGGGGGGCAGAGGGTGGGGAGGGTATGGTGTGGAATGGGAACCACGTAGCAGCTACCACATCGAAACAGACTCCTGGTGTTTCATGCACCTGACTTCAAGTCCTGGCATAGGACTTGTAAATTACTTTGATGGCAAACATTTTGTGCCTTGGATTCATTTCTGATTTCATTTAAAATATAAATTCATTAGCGAAAGAACAATCAAATACAGTGGTGTCAAAATCAAGTCTACCTCAACCTAAAACTAAAAACAATCTTTATAACACAGCAGAAATGCTTATTTACTTCAGGCTTCTGTGTAAATTTCTGTCAGTTGAGTGATAGTATAGTGCCATGCATCATCTTTCTTTAAGAAGTAATCTGTATTTTCTGTTAAAAATAATTTTCAGGCCGGGCTCGGTGGCTCAGCCTATAATCTCAGCACTTTGGGAGGCCAAGGCGAGTGGACTGCCTGAGCCCGTGGATTCGAGACCCACCCGGGCAACTTGGTGAGACTTTGTGTCTACAATAAATCAAAAATTAGCCAGGTGTGGTAGCGTGCGTCTATAGTTCTGGCTACTTGGAAGGCTGAGGCAGAAGGATCACCAGTACCCAGCAGGTTGAGACTGCAGAGTCCAGGAGCGTGCCACTGCACTCCAGTCTGGGCAACAGAGTGAGACTCCAACTCAAAAAAAAATTTTTTTTTCAAAATAATTTCACATCACAACAAAAATAAATGATAATGTACAGTATCTTAGAAGTAAAACAGACAAAATTTGTAAAAAATCATTTAAAATTCTGACTAGAGATCAAGATCTAAGTTAATTTCAACAATCCCAAATAACTTCTCAAGGTGACCAAGGATGAGGACAGAAAACAGTACCTGGGACAGTATACTCTGGATCTGAATTGGGAGCAGAGGGGCGTGCTCTGGGAGGATAGCCAGATTCCTTTGTGAACCCACAAATTATGTGCCCTGTGGGCATGCCACGCCTTATGGTGATCAGTGGCAATCTGATGACTATAACATCTATGCTCAGATATACCTAGTTATATGGATAAATAAATTGAAACTCAGTGTTTCACAAATTATATATAGAAGCATAATAATTGAATTTTAAGTTCTTTTAAACTGAATTATTGTTTCAAAATAATTACTTTCCTAAGTTGTTTTTTTTTTTTTATTTTAACCACAAATAATATGTTGACATATACTGGGGTCCTGATGATGGTTTTAATATTCCTGCATTTTTAAAGGCATATGGAGTTGAGTAAGAGCAAAGTTAGCATAAGCTTGAGAATATGTGGGTTTCTTATGAAATTGTGTTTATTGAAATCATTGCTCCATGTGAGCTGATAGAACTGAACTGATGCCTACTTCAAAATGAAGGAAATTGCAACTTGGTGTTGAGAAGTTGAGGATTTAGTATGTGATAACAATTTCCTTAGTTTATATTAGTTCAAATCAATCGAGAGGCTGAAGAATACATTAACCACTTAGAGAACATGTTGAAACAGTAGTTATTTAAATTATAATTCAATTATTGCTTAGTGTGTGTGCCATACACACATACACACACTCACATACGCTCACACGTGCACATACACTCACACATGCTCACATACTGACACACACAAACATGCTCACACGCATATATACACATGCTTACAGACTCACATAACATGCTAACACACACAGCACCACACACATGCTCACAGCTTTGTCCAATGTAGTAAAGCCATAACCGTGAAGTATGCTATGACTAGAAAAACGGTCTTTAATCAGCATGGAATGGGTGACCTTGAGGCTGAGAGCGCCTTAAGCTGCATATGTTCTCAGGCAAATCCTCCAATTGATGCAGACGGAAAAGTTCCACTGAGTGATGGAGTTTTCCATTGTGGGGGCAGCTGCAGATGCTTGATTCTTATCTACACTCTCAGGCACGTCCCTGGCAAAAATCCTTGGGACATCCTTCTTGCAGGACTCTTATGAATAATCCAAACATGCATTTTAAGATTCATGTGTCATCTTAAGGACAATATACAGCACTTTTTGTCCCATTGTTTTGCTTTCTAAAAGCCTGAATTTTATGGGTCAGTTCCAGGCTGTGCAGTTTTATGGGTACAAAGTTTGAGTAGACTGACCTAGGCTTCCCTAATGCCAAGGTACTGGTGACTGGGCCAAGTCTTGTCATCCCTGCTTCCTGAGTGCCTTTCAGAGGTCCTGGCATTAATATGGCCTGAGTGGATCAGTGTTGCATAGGTGACCACCATAAAACACATGAGCATCTCCTGGGCTTTCTTACTAAATTAATAAAAATAGAGCTACTCTAATCTTGCTGTAGACTTTTTAAAAGGAATATGAATCTTGGTATGCACACATAAAGGATTTGACAACCACAGGTATTGTGGGTTGCACTTTATACATAACATGGATCTGCTTTTCAGATATTTAAAAACATAAAACATTACACATTATTTATTTTTATGTTAGGATGTAATTTATATTTATTATAAATGGTTTGAAAATACAGGTGAACCAGAGACTAATGGGGGAAAAAAACAAAAAAGAAAAGATTATCTACCATTAGTACTGCAATTTTAACTTTGTCTTTTCATTTTTAACAAAATGACTCTGTGATATTAATTTTCCTTTATAATGTGATATTTTGCTTACTAGGCTACATATCAGAGCAATTTTCCATGCCACTGAGTGTTCATCTACTATACCATTTTCCTGCAATGATTTCAGTGATGATAAGCATTCTATTAAGATATGTCTGATTATTCTCTTTGCTATGCTCATGTACCATTTTTAGAACTATATTATTCTCATCCCAAGTGTTCTCAACTTCTGATTTTTCTCCACATAGTTCACTTAGAGAAGTTAGTAAGAGAACAATGATAAGAACTTGTTGAATCTTTAGCAAATGGTCAGAAATGGTTTTAGGACAAATAAATAATAGTGCTTCTTTTCTCCAATTTTTTAAAAAAACTTTTTAAATATTTAGAGACAGGTTCTTACTCTATCTCCCAAGCTGGAGTGCTATGGCACAATCACAACTCATTGCAGCCTCCAACACCTGGGCTTATTCAGTCTTTCAGCCTCAGCCTCCCAAGTAGCTGGAACTATAGGCACATGGCACCATGTCTGGCAATTTTTTTTTTTTTAACAGCATCTTACTGTTTTTCCCAGGCTGGTGTTGAATTCCTGGTCTCAAGTGATCTTTATGCCTAAGCCTCCCAAAATGCTGGGATTACAGGCATGAGCCACTGTGCCCAGCCAACAGTGCTTATTTTATTGTTACAGTAAATTTATGATTTTTTTTTACATTATTTTGTTTTTAGATGGACCCAAATATGAACAGGCTTATGAAGGGTTTTGGTTAAATTCATAAGTGATGAGTTCTTGATGGGTAAGTACACAATGGAAATGTACACTTTGTTTATAAGTTTGCCTGTCCACAGCCCCTGGGTGGGTCATGCTGGTCCAGTGTGATGTTTACTATGTTCCAGGAGAATGAAAACGACCCTGTCCTGACAGGCTAAAGCAAGATAGTCTCCAGGTAGAGGCCATCTGCCATATTGCTCCCTAATTGCGTATGTCTGGTGACCTGATGGACAGCTTTCCCTGGGAGATGGAAGTATCTATTTGAAAAGGCATCCTGGTCCTCAGGCTGCTGAGTGGTCTAGAGCTCAGCCCATTTGATAGTGTAGACTTGTATAGGGCTGAGGAAGGATGAAGTGATACCTATCGCTTCAGATCAATTCCCCCTGAGATAATGTTTTGAAAATGGTTTCTGCACTATTATATTTTAATTAATAGATATGCATTATGATACCAACAGCCAAAGTTTTGTTTTACTTGGTATTAAACATTCAGAGATTACCAGGTTTGGATGCTGTGATACCATTCTACAATTATTCTCTTTGCAGACAGTAGGAGTCAAGCAAACATTTTGTCATAAGAAATAAGGAAGATTTTTCGTTTTTACAGTCTTGTAACAAGGTTGACAGCTTAATTAATTTTTATTCAAAATTCCCCAATCAACTTTTTATTAAATTACTTTTTATATTTTTATGCATTTCCAAAATTAGGCACAGTGAAACTTATGGATTGAATCTTCAGGGGATAGATCAAATAATAGCATCTGGTTTTCTCTTTGTCAGTATCCAAGTAAGTAAATTAGTCTCTAATGAAACAATATTTTTATTAGTTAAAAATAAAGGATATATATGTGCATATGCTATACATAAGTAAGTAAGAGAAAGGAAAGGGACAGAGAAAGAGAGAGAGAGCACAAAACAAATGATGTAAATCGCCAACAGTAAACAGTAACCAGGCAAAGGGTATTAGAAACTCATTGTAGTATCTTATGACTTTTCTGTAAGTTTGAAATTATTTCAAAATTTTAAGAGCTAAAAAATTTCACCATTTGATTTGAATGAGGCAAGAATCAAAAAGTTAAGGCCAGATTATCATTAAAGAATTAGGTTCCTATAAAAATGTTGATGCTTTCCTGCCCCCATGGAATAAGATGGGGCTGGGTTAGAAACCAGGAGGCAGTAGTAAGATAGGGCCATGCAGAATACTCTTCTGTGGCTATTTTGTTAGCAAAGGGGTCATCTTATTTAATGCCGGTGTTTGGTAAGTCCTCAATAGAGCACTGCTTCCTGGGGACCAGAGTTCACATTTAAAACTGACGCTTCTTGGGAGAGAACACAAAGCAAGGCATCTCAGTAGAGCCAAGAGGGCTTTTATTCCTCAGCACTCCAGAATTCTAGTGGAAGCTGCCCAGATAAAACAACCCAGTACTTTGAAATTTTAGGGGAAACAAAATTTTAATCAGCCTGCCATCTTATTCATTGTTCAGAGATGAAAAGAGCGGAAACCAACACCCCCTCAAAATGTAGGTGCTGAGAATTTATCAGGTTCTGATTTTCACACAGAATGAGATTTCTTTCTGTTTATTTCTGTGTTTCTGTCTTTGTTTCTTTTCTTTCTCTCTTTCCTTCTTTCTTCTTCTTTCTTTCTCCTTCCTTCCTTCTTTCCCTTTTTCCTTTTCTCTTTCTTTTGTCTTTCCTCTTTTCTTCTCTCTCATTCTTTCCTTCTTTCTTTGTTATTTCTCTCTCACTCTTTCCTTCTTCTTTTTCTCTTTCTCTTTCCTTTCCTTTTTGCCCTCCTCCCTTCCCTGCCTCCTCCTCCTCCTCTTCCTCCTCTCCTTCCCCACCCCCGTTCCTCTTTATCTTTCTTCTTCCGCAGTATCACAGGGGGATGAATCAGGGAGACAACAAAAGCCAGAACAACTTAGACTAGTGTATAGAACTCTGACAGGCCTAAAGTCTAAGTAAAATCCATTCCCTGAAACCAAGGGTTGCTGGATGACTCAGGATTTGGTCTATTGTGTTCTGCGAGCCCCCTGTTGAGACCACACCTCTTTATGGGTCTAACTTAGCTAGATTCAAAGCAAAATGTTATTTCTTACAGAGAACAAGTAATTTCCTGAAAATGAGTAATTAAAGTCCTGAACTCCTCTAAGGAATGTTCGGGCCTGTGTTAACTTGTACTTCCTTTGAGTAGAAAACAGACCTGTGACCCTGAACTTATAGTTTGGATTTTAAATACTTAATGGGGTCTTCACGTGACTTTTCTAGTAGCCAAGAGTTCTATTAGGATCTATTGTCTACAACACTGATGTTTGTCAGGGTGGGTCCAGCTCACTGATATTCTGAAGCATTTATAGTAATTTTCGTTGTTTGGGTTTGTGATAAATATTTGAAAACAAGGCTTTGACAGTTTTGGTTTTTCTCTTATTTTTCTTCTTTAATCCTAGGGGCTTTGTGTTTTCAACTCATTTATTGTGGAGCAAACACAAATGCATTTATTTGGAAACAGAAAATGAAACTGTGCTGGGACATTCATTTGAAATGTTGAACAAATATAAGTTGTTAAAAATCAGCCAGCATTAAACATGATTGTCTGTTAACATGAAATAAGTTCCACCCGCAAAGTTTCCTTTTAGGAGAAAATCATTTAAGTCTTCTGACTTAGTCAAGTGGCGATTCTAAGAGAAGTGGGCCATGAAGTCCTGGCACCCAGCAGTGGGGTACTTTCAATGCCTTGGTCCCAAGGTACCCACAGCCCATGTGAAGCCATGCGGAGTCCCGACACATCTGCATCCTGCCTTGGTCTCAGTACAGTGTGTCACATGGTGGCACACCGGTCACACCTGCTGTGGCAGTCCCCATCCCAGGCAATTGATGCTTTTTTTTTCTAATTAAAAAAAATCTTCTGGCTGCATATCATCAAGAAAAACAACATTGTTTTCAGGGTCTCTTATCTCTCCACTCCCAAATATCCTGTTTCTTTGGGCTGGGCGGCCAGGACCAATAGAAACCTCTTCCTGCCATTGGCTGACTTCATTTCCCAGACTTAGCACAATCTCATCCGCTCTAAACAACCTCATCAAAACTACTTTCTGGTCAGAGAGAAGCAATAATTATTATTAACATTTATTAACGATCAATAAACTTGATTGCATTATGGCCAGCACTATTAAGGTAAGGAAAGGGTTCCTTTTAATTTGTCAAAATCTTATTCTTGTTACTCTTTTCTTTGGTTTCCTTTATCAAGGCAGATAAGTTAGGATTGGGCAACACCCCCACTGCCACAATAGAGGACAACAAGATTTCCTTTGCACTGCCTAGTAAATTTCCTTTTTCCTACTCCAACCATCCGCAAGGCTTAAAAACTTCAAACTCAGAAAAAAATTGGGGTTTCTAAATTCACTGTTGAGTGCTGTGGATTCCTTTTGCAAAGCCTTTTCAGAGCGCTTCTGAATTTTTGGATTCTCTGACTATCCCTAGCGGCGCCTGGATGTGTGTCTGAGCAAAGGCAGCACACGCAGAGAGGTGGAAGGGTAGGGTCAAAGAAAAAGATGGGCTTGTGCATATCGGAGGTTTGGAGGTTCTTCAGTGACTCCTTGGCATCAGGGATGCCAGCCTGTCCCGGTGGATGTGAAGAGAGACTCGGCAAGTGACTGTTGGTAACGGGACATGCAAATGTTGGCTTGATGTGTGGGACCTCCATGCCGAGAACTAAGCATTCTCATAACTCAGATGGTGGTAACTTGGTCTGTTCTGGTATATGTTTGTCTTGAATAAAATACCTACTCCTCTGTGCAATGTGAGTAAGCTTTCTTCCTAGTGATGTTGGGTTTGCGGGGATTGGAAAGCATGGCCTATCGGTTCTCTGTGCTCTGGGGTGCCGGGTCTGATGTGCTTTCTAGCAAATGTTTCCTATAGACAGCAAATAGAGACTAACGTGGAGGTAAGTCCACTTAAGTGGAAATCTAAATGTAACCTAATTTCTGGAAATGAAGCCAACTGAATAGTTGGTGCAAGTCAGGGGCACACAGTCTTTGTGGTGGCAGTCTGTTAAAATATTTCCAAGGTGGCCATACCTTGGTGACATTTGTAGAAAGGAGAAAAATCAGCATCCAGGGCAGATATTGAGTGGACGGAAAAGAAAGTTTTAGTCTTTGCTGTGAGAAGGTGAGGAGCATTTGACTGTGTTTCCATCTAGGCTTTTAGCTAGTTGGAAAGCTCATGAAAGGCAAGTTTGCCTAGAGTTGGGCTAAGGCATTTTCAAAAATTCTCTTTGGTTTGGTCTTTTTGTAATTTGAAATGTTTGAATTGAAGGATTTGATTAATATGTATTGTAGAAACTGTGTTTCAGAAGTTCTGTTCAGTTTTAATTTTCACAGTATGTTTTATTTTTCAAGATATATTCCATAACGTATTAAAAAATTATGTACCAAGGACTTTCACTTTCTAGAGATTTTTCTTTCTTTGGCTTCAAAGATTGGAGTCTGCTGGAATATAACCATGATAGAAAGAAATTTTAAAATTGAGGTTTGGATGTATTCCACTTTCAGTACATGAGTAAAAATTACTTAATTTTATAGCCATAAATACTAACTTTTTTGTTCTTTTTTTCACCCTCATTTATATCCATATTTCATGATAGTTAAAAGATTCTTTGTAAATCCTAAATAGCTTGAGTACAATCTTATGTGTTTTTTTCTCCCCAAAATCAATGCATTAAAAAGGACATTGAAATAACAGACCATTCTTTAGAAGGTAGGGTAAATTTTGCAAAATATATACATGTGTTATGCTATTTAATTTAAAATATATGTGTATGAATACATAAAGTTACTTTTGAAGTTTGAATGTTTTGTGACTTTCTCAGTAAATTTTGGGACATAGCTTACACTTGTCTAGGATACTATACTTGATTCAACTTTTAATGACATTACATTATATGTTTGTTGTATTTATCCCAAGTGAGCCTTTAAAATGACTTCAAGTGAAATTTTTAAAAATCCTCTGTTAAAATAAAATAGCCTCTCTTTATAGGTAACTTCCTTTAAGACATGTTTGTGTTAGCTTTCCTGGGTAAAGTAATGAGATGATTTTATAGCCTTGTTTATAGAGTGGAAAAAGGAGGTCCTGAGTCTGTTGACTACAGTTTTAATTATGTTAGTGCAAAGCTCAAATTAGTATAGGGAAAATTACGGCTGTCCATCGGAATTAGGCAACAGTCCCTCACACAGGCAGTTTCCAGTCTCAAATGCACTTTGTTTTTTGTTGTTTCAGTAAAGAAATCAATTAGTTGATTAGATATCAGATGCTCTGAATTTGTTACATTGGTTGCTTCTTGTCTGAGTAGGATTTTTTTTTTTCATCAATATTTGCAAGACCTTATGATGAGGTACTATAAAAAGCTAAATGTTCTGCAGTCTTTGTTATTCTCACCATCATGTCCCTTGGGAGCTTGAAATTGGGAGCAAAGTGTTTCAACGGGAAGAGGTAAAGGAATTTTAGAAGTTTATGTGAGAGTGTCCACTTACCTCCAAGTGTCTGTGGATCTTAAGATCAGGTTAGGAGTTCTAATAACAATCTGGAAGCACAAAGCTGATGTCCCCGGGTGCAAACAATTCACGGGCCCATTTTGGTGCATCCTCTGGGCTTCTGTGCTGAACACCATCTCCCCCACACTCCCCACAAAACTGCACAGTATTTGCCTATGGACACCAATGATGCTCTTGTTATCCTTGGATCCTGGTTGAACTTCAGTTAGCAGTTTTAATCCAATTCCCCAAAGTCTTTCCTAACCCCTCCCCTTTTTTAATGCCATCTACCATTTGGGAAGTCTAGTGAAGCTTACAATTTCTTCTCAGAATAATGTTTTTAAATGCACAAAAGGTAATATGCAGAATTACAACAGAAATGCAGTTCTATCCTCGGATCTTTTAGTGGGTCCATGACTCCAAGTTGCAGGTTTTGATCCCAGCGTTTAAAGGTCCTTAATCTTTAAAATGAGAAGGTGAGAGATTTTTCCACATCATGGAGATCTGACATTGAAGGACTTGGAGAAAGCAAATAGCAATGTTAGTGAAAAGCATCTTAAGACCCAGATAAGACATGGAAAGTTACGAAGAAGGCTTGATGAAGATTTGAGGGCATACTGGTACTATTTCAGTGACTTGCTTAAATAAATTACTTTCTTTGAATTAACAGAGACTGAAGGATCTGATGATAATTGAAACACGAAGTGATGGAATCGATTTTATTAAAGACATACAATCTGTGATCTATGTCATGCTTTGCACATAGCAGCCACTCGCTGAATATTTGCCATCATATGTGAAGGAAATGTGCTAAAACTAGGAGTTATATGAAGAAAGTCAACCTCCTCCTAGGATTACGATGGATGTGATTAATGAGTTTACTAGCTACAGATGTATGATTTTTCAACAACCCCCTGCCTTAAGTAGGATATTAATTGCTTCATTTCTCATCACTCCGTGGGGATTCTATGACTGTGAAAAAAAAGCCAGATGCAAAGTGTTGCTGTCCTTCTGTGTATTTATCATCCCAGAGCAGGCCTTGAACTTCTGTCATTGCCTAAAAAGGGACTATACAGACCATTGTCTTAAAATGACTTGCTGCTGGCCTTCAAGGACAGCTATGAGAGCCAGGTTGCCTTCTACGGATGCAACACGCTTCTCCCCAGCTCTTTCGCTCTCTCTCTCTCTCTCTGTGTGTGTGTGTGTGTGTGTGTGTGTGTGTGTATGTGTGTCAGAAACATCCAACTCAGTGACCCTGGAGAGATGATCACTGAGGGAATGACTACATTTATGGATTTTTTTTCTCATCAAATATAATGCAGGACTGCAGTGCTTTCAGAGAATGTTCTGAAACAGAACCATTTGTTAATTATCTACATCTTCTCTAAAGTGATAATTTCATTACATTTTTGTTTTGCTAAACAGACTTTAATTGAAACACACACACACACACACACACATCCATCAACAACTCTTCAAAAAGCATACATAAAAAATATAATACATAAATAAAGCAACCTTTTCCTGATGTCTTCAGGAAAATATTACTTCTCCATTTAGAACTTTAAGATAAGATTCCCTCCGGGAGTGGAGACCCAAAGCAGCTCTTGGCATCCCAGGAACTTGGCAGATATGTTGATTTAAACCTGATACACAGGAGATTCACAATACAAGAGACTCTGAGAAGCCAGATCTATGAGAGTTTCCCCAAAATGTAAAATATCGGAGAAGTGTATTTTACAGGGACAGTCTTCTGTCTGTTCCCATGTTTGGTGTCACGGTCTGCTCTGGCAAGTTATTTTCTTTAGAGCTAATGAACACCTCACATCCTGCAGGGGAGCTGTCCCATTCCCTCCGTTTGCTCTGACAGATGGAGGAGAGCTACTCCCCACCCTGGGGATTCTGTCAGATCACTCATGAGAGCCCGTTTTCTACTTTATGTGGCCACAGACACATCTGCATTGGAAACCTTAACAACCTGGTGATCCTAGGCAAAGTAGTCAATCCATCCTACCTTAGTTTCCTTACCTGCAGAAGGGAATCATAATGGCTACCCTGTCTTGTGTTGGAGCTCAATAAATGGAAGATGCCATCACACCCAAGTGGGTTTAACCTTTCCTACTGCATCTTAATGTCTTCCAGGCTCTGTCTATAATGCTCTCTGTGTTTCCCATAACCCCACTGTGTCTGGGAAGGCCACAGCCACAGACTCTGATCTGATATGTGGCCTCCCACACCTAGGACAGGGCACGCTTGGGCCTGCGCGTCCATGAGACAGGGCAGGTCAGGAAGAAGGAGCTTACAAGAGTTCTCATATACAGGGATAGCCCAGTAGGGACCACACACAATGAGGTAGAGCATCCCAGTGTCACTCAAGGAGATGCTAGTGAGAAGGTTGGTTTCATCCTGTCTGAGAGCGAGGTTGTTAAAGGAGAGCAGAACCTGCCATTGCATCATGTCCCGGTTAGGGCAGGAACAGGGACACTGGAATATCTCCATGGTCCTATTCATTAATTTTGAAAGATGCATCTTGATCCTTTGAACAAATTATAAACATCAAAGATTCTCATTGTAGATAAAATTTTTTTTAAAAATTACAAAGACAGTATAAATTGTTAAACTTATCATAGAAAAAATGTTTAAAAATCACTATAAAGTAAATACATATTGTTCACATCCAGAAAAAAACTACTATTAACTTTTGAAATGTGTCTTTCCAGCATATGTCTCTTTTTGTCCTTCAGTCTAGCTGACTATCTGTCCTGCTCTTCTCTGCTAATATTGTTTTACAAGCATTTCCTCATGTCACTAAACATTTTTGATAAGCAGAATTATTATGCTTTATTATAGTCCATCTAAAATAAGCGCTATAATTTTCATAATCAGTTATAAAATGCTGTTTATAATTTTTCACTAATTGCATTGCAGTGTACCTTCTATCTAATTGCTTAAAAAGGAATTATTGGGCCAGTGTGTGTGTGTGTGTGTGTGTGTGTGTGTGTGTGTGTGTGTGTGTGTGTGTGTATAAATATATATATATTTTTAAGTCTTTGCCAAATTTAAATATTTGCCAATTTAAAAAATAATTTCCAGTTTACTATCTAGAGAGGTTGTAGCAATTCCCATTTCTTTCAATCACAAATGAAGCCAGTTCCACACTGCACTCATGACAACTCTGATTAGTTTGCTCTTCAGATCTTCATCATTCTGACCGGCAAGAATGGCATCAAACTTTTGTTTGAACTCTTTAATTTTAGTATTTCATTACATTATTTTTGTTTGTTTGCTGTGAACCTATTTCACATGTGACCTCTTGATTATTTTCTTACTCATACTTTTATACTTGTTTGGTCTAACTTACTTTCCACATATCTGCCCTCTTGAGCTTGGCTGAGAGGTGTTTCGTTAAGTTTAAGATCAATCCTCATCTGTCTACTCTTCCACTCTTTGTTTTCTTTCTGTCAGCACATTCTCCCAGCTTTGCTGGTGTGTGTTTGTGAATGTGAGCCACTGAAGTCACAGAATCTGTTTTTAGCGATAGCCTATCCATTTTTCCTGTGTCCTAAAGAGTGACTAGTTAGGTGTAGGGGTTTGTTACTTGTTGAAAACATAAATTTTAGGTAAAATTCTTTGAAGTCATAAAGAGTAGGCCAATATAGAGTAATACTGTCATTATTGTAGATTTCAGATAGAAGTCTTGTCTTTAAGGATATTTCTCCTAGTAAAATAAAATTAATTAAAATGGACTGAAACTGATGTTTAAAAAAGCATAGAAAAATACTTCTAAAAAGATAGCTGTAATATCTTGAATTCATACTCCAAGTTAACATTATTCTAATAACAACTTGTTATGTACCAGACCTTGTGCTAAACTCTCACACTGTCTCATGTGATCGTCACAGCAACCTGGGTATTGCTGCATTTTTACAGATAAGGGTAGGGGATTAGAGAGATGAAGTGACTTCCACGAGTTACACAGATCTGTTTGTCTCCTCTCTCTTCATCATCATGTGATCTTTTTTTCCCTCTTATTAGACCTAGACCCAAGTAATGAATTACTGTGCCGAGAGAAATGAAGCATTCAGTGATATGGTGAAACATGAAGTAATTGGATAATAAAAATTATCATAACTGGCTACTTTATGTTATCTATTCTTGTGAGAAAAACCCCACGTGAGAGTTATTTGTAGTGTCAGTGGCTAATCCAAATAAAGTGCTAGAAAATTCAAGAGCTAAAACTTTAGCATCCAATTCTGTACTCGCTTGGTGACAAGAATTCTTTCCATATTTGGCAATATCCAAGGGGCAATGATTCCAGACCAGCTGCTGATTTAAATTTCCTCATCCCAAGTATCAACTTCCTTGCTCTTGTCTTGGGCGTCAATAATGAAAATGCAGGTCAGAGTTTTCCATAAGGCTTGACCAAGTCTTTCAGCAGGGTATTCATGGAATCAAACGCTGGGAAGGACAGTAATCTGTTGTTGTACACAGATAAGTGCTGAGGCATTTCAAAAAGAAATGCTAAGGCCAAGCAAAGTGATTTATTTTTAAAGTGCCACATCAGAATCCAATCATAACATTAACTTCAGGGCTGTTACTTCAAACACTTTTGTTAAAAATAATGCATGCTGAACTTTTGAAACTATAGTAAAGAACATTATACAAAGATTCTACACTCTTGCATTTAACACATTTCTCTTTTAAATCCTTCTACCTGTTGATTTAAAATCTCCCTTGCCATCAGGAATTATAGTATAGCAAATAATGTGTTGATTTTTCTGTTTCATTGAACAAATATTGACAATGAGTTAGCACTAAAGATAGGAACCTCTCTCCCACTTCCAAATTCACATTTCCTCCAAGGTCATTCAAAATCATCAACCAACAGTAAGTTTCTGTCTCCATCCCCTTTGAGTGCTGTTGGATCTTATTTTTTAAAGTTAATAGTGTGCATGTTATGCTCACCTATGAGGAAGAAGAAACTGTTGAAACAGCACTTCGGAATCTGTCAACACAATTAGTCTGTGTCTCAATTTGAGGTAGATTTCCCAAGACATTGCTCCAAGTTAAAAAAAAAAGAGTATGTGGTTATATATTGCATGGTCCTCTTTGGATCTGAGTTATATGTATGTGTTACCTGACATGCCAAAGTGCATGAAACACATGAAAGCTAGATAAGAAGCTCACAGCCCACATTTATCCTTAGCCCAGAAAGACACTTGATTCTCTATTTCTTTGTGGCATCCTCAAAATAACCTCCATGGGAAAGGGATTGGCCTGATCTTCGTTGAAAGTGGACAGGAGGCATAGACACAGTCGCTGGCAGGGGGAAGTGGAAAGAACCTGGTTTGGGAGATGGTGGCCGGAGCTTTATTTGATGCTGCAGAAATTAGGCAGGTAAATTCACTTCTCCTGGTCCATGTTTCCTTATGGGGTAATGGATATGATCTACATAGTCTTTTCCCTTCTTACACCTGATGACTGTGTTGCTGTCAGGACCACAGGGTGGCTGACAGTAGTGTCCCCACCTACTCCCCCATCCCCCACCAGATCCGGGAAGAGAAGGAGCCGCATGCAGTGGGTGGCTGGAGGGGGCTCCTGGAAGGCTTTCTGGATTCACAACCTGGCTGTTCTACCTCCTGGCCATTTCTCCTTTGACAAGGCACAGCCTCATAGTATATAGGCTTTTCAGTCTGTAAAGCAGGGAGAGCAATTTTTCCTGCTTCGCAGGGTCATGATGAGATTCATTGAGTTGAAGAGCTCAGAACTGTATTTAACCCATGTGAGCTCCTTAATAAATGTTAGGTAACTTTACTATTCATTTGAACCAAGTAAATTTTCCTTCAAGGATTAAAATCAGGGAATTCATAAAAAAGCTTCCCCCCCCTCCCTTTTTTTTTTTTCTTCAATTCCTACAACAGTTTGTGAATTGAATTTTTTTTTTTTTGAGT